>NC_080729.1:2039416-2049416 GCF_019097595.1 Hemibagrus wyckioides
CACACACACACACAATACTGATATCACACACACACACACATATACACACAATACTGCTATCTGAATCTATTCATATTTTGCTTTCTGTTGTTTTTCAGTAATTGGATATAAAAGCAAAAGTGGGCGTGGCCCATACTCAAAGTTTACACACATTACTAAAACATACAGTGTTGTACTTTTATTGTGTAACTATCCTGTGGAACATTCTGGAATCACTGCATTCGATGACAACAACTATCTAATAACACTTGATCAGATTTACATCAGACTGTCGTGGTGTTTCTTGCACCAGAAATGTTGAAATTCTGCAATAAACCTGCGAAAGAACTCTGCGAGTCCTGCTGTGAGTCCATTAGCACGACTGTATGATCTGCTTTGGATAACGTTGAAGAATGATTATTTAAGAACGATGAATATCAACACACAAGTGTTTTGAGGTTTACTGTGAGTTGGGTTGCCAGGTATTATGTATAATTCCGTGTTTTGCAGCTACTGCAAATCAGAAATGTGAAATCATAGATGGTCAGTTGTCAAAGAAACGTCTACTTTTTCTTCAACCGAACAATTTATATTAATCTGTGTTTTTGTTTCATGTTGTAGTCGAGGTGGGAATTTTGCCGATACCTGGCAACCCTCGACATAAGCTCAATAAAGCACTATATAAAAACAAAAATAAATAATAAATACAAAACCTTCACCTATTGTTAGTATTCTGATTTGTATTTGTTTAAGACGTATTATTTTGTTCATCTGAATAATTTTACACAAATACATTACACACAAAAACAACACACACAAAATAAAATAAAATATAATTCACCTCGAGGAAGCTTTGAGAGCTCTATATTCACACTAACAAGCCGCTTTGTCGCTTGTAGTTTGCATCATGCACTGTTTAGCCATATTTTCACTTGTAGGGTTAGTTGTTGGCCTATTTATTTATTTATTTATTTATTTATTTAAATTGTGGTACTAACTTCTACTACACCGCTACTAATGTAATGATCCCATGGTGCTTCCTTCACACTGATGGGAAAAGAAAGGGGTGCCAATACTTTGTGCAAAGCAACAGATGGGCTGAATTCAGTCATTCTAACAGATACACCTACACACACACCTACACACACACACACACACACACACACTCATCATGGAGCTGTCACTCAAACTCCACATGATCCAATATTACAGGTCGAAAGACGAAAAAACCTGCAATAATAAAGTAATACAGCAAAATAACACACCATGACATCTATATATCTACACACACACACACACACACACACACACAGACACACACACACACACACACACACACGCACACACACACACACATGGTTCCTCAAATCCTCAGAACCCTCTCTGACAGCAGGACCTGTTCTAGCATGAGAAACCTAGTGTTTAGAATTATTTAATAAGATTCTGTTTAGAACTCTTCTATCTGAGCAAACTGCTGGAACCCTGAAAGTTTCTGTCTAAAATCTAGAACATGAATAAGTCAAAGAACCATTTTTCTATAGAACTGTCCAAGAACCAAGTTTCTTTCTAGAATCTTTGGTACCTGTATACCTCTGTTAAACAATGGATCTTAAAAAATAAAGCATCTTAAATGGTTCTTGGTCAAGGTAAAGGGTTCTTTCAAGAACCATTAACATCTACAGTATGGATCGATTTCATTGAACAAAATGTTCTTTGTCGTGGAAAAAAAAAGTTCTTTAGACTATAAAAATGTTCTTTATGGCTCTCAGACAAAAGAATTTTTTTTAAGAACCCTTTACTGAAAGGTTCTTTGAGGAGCCAAAAAATGATTCTTCTCTATAATCACTGTGGAAACCTTTTTGGTTCTCCCTGGTATCTTTATTTTTAAAAGTGAAGGCTTCTCCACAGAATCTTTAAGGGTTCTCCAGATGGTCAAACACACAGAACCCTTTATAGAATCGTGTGTTTAGACCTGAACTACTTGAGCAATTAAAAAAAAAGGTTTCTCTGGACTTGGTTCTCTGGAGGGACTTTTAGAAGGTTCCTCTGACAAACAGAAGTCATTTAGAACATTTCATGGAACCCCAGAAGAACCCTTTTCAGGGTTTTCCAGATGGTCAAACACACAGAACCCTTTAGAGAAGGATCATGAACTACTGAACTACTTTAGTAAAAAAAAAAAAAAAAAAGGGAGAAGAAAAAAAGCTCTGTAAAAGGTTTCTCTGGACTGGGTTCTCTGGAGAGATTTAGAAGGTTCTTCTAACAAACAGAAGTCATTTAGAACTTTTCAGGGAACCCCAAAGGAACCCTTTTTCACATGTAGATACTGTAATCATTCAGCAGATTCAGAAGTGGATCACGAGATTGAGGAGTTGGGACTTGAGATCTTCAACTTGAACTTGTTCTTCAGTAAATACTTTGAAGAAGCTTCTTCGTAGACGCTTTACGGAACAAACTAAATGTGCGAGACGGAACCTTTCACCATCTTTATTAATACACACACACACACACACACACATATATATATATATATATAAAATAACCTTAGAATAACCAGCAGATGGCTGTTTTTTTTTCCAGCCTGGACGCCGTTGCGAAAGCTGCCAAAGGGACTGAGAAATGAGGCGAGCTCCTGCGTTCTCCGCTACAAAGGGAATCCGCAAATGGAACCAGAACAAAGAATAAAGTGAGCTTCATGACTAATTATTTTTCCTAAATTAAAAATTAAATAAATATATCTCCGCCATGGTAAAGTAGGCCAGTGCTGTTTGATGTTATATCTCACATGTTCCTGCATCCAGCCGCAGAGTTTCAAGGGCTTTTTAACGTTCGTTTGCATTCGTTCATTTACATGCAGGACAAAAATAAAACAAAGGCCAGTTGTGTTTACTCCAGATGTTCACCAGCGTCACATAAAGAGGAAAAGTCCTTGAAAAACACAACAACAACCACAAAAACAACAACAAGAAAATGACCACAATGTCTCTACAGATGATTGGCTTTGAAGTTTTAGTCCCGTTCAAATCTCCGTCCTTTTAATAAATAGATTTATTTTAGTCCAAACGACTCGCAAGAAATAAATCTCCGAAGAGAAACAGCGAGGAGTTTCCATCGAGGAACAACAGGAAATGGATATGTACTGGAATAAACCGTACAGGAAGTGATGTTTGAGGAATAAAACTGCAGCTTTAGTGAAATAATCAGTGACGCAGTGATTCCATTTAGATCGTACTTTTTCTCCATTTACTGTATAGTTACATACATCTCAAACACTGTACTAAATTCCCCTCTCTCTCTCTCTCTCTCTCCCCCTCCATCACTCTCTCTCACTCTCTGCCTCTCCCTCCTTCCATCTCTCTCTCTCTCTCTCTCTCCCCCTCCATCACTCTCTCTCACTCTCTG
Source organism: Hemibagrus wyckioides (assembly GCF_019097595.1). Classification (NCBI taxonomy): domain Eukaryota; kingdom Metazoa; phylum Chordata; class Actinopteri; order Siluriformes; family Bagridae; genus Hemibagrus; species Hemibagrus wyckioides. Next base: position 2,042,798 of record NC_080729.1, read on the forward strand.
CCTCTCTCCCAGGACTTCCCATGTTCTTTGATTAACAGACTTTTCCCATAAAACTTTCGGAAAACTCCACAGATCTTTCTCCGCACAAGTCCCCACGATGGAGCCGCCGCCGCTGCCCGAGCCGCCAGAACCTTAATCGGCTCCTGCTGACCAATCAGAATCCAGGATTCAGCCTGCGTTCTTATTGTTATCTTTTATCATGCACGCCCAGCGTTCAGGGGAGATGCGGCACTTCAGCAGCCGGCTCATAAAGCAGTTAATTTTATTTTCGCAACACACGTATAACCTTCTATTATATCCCACGCAGGAGTGTAAGATCTCTCTGATGACTTTTGACAGCTGTGCGAGAACTCTTCAGATTATGCGCCGAGCGTTCGCATAATGCCGCGCATATTTGATCTGGCGTGTGCAGCTCGTGAGCGAGGACTATAATTTGCTCTCTTTGAAGTAATTGATATTAACACGAGTGTAATTTTCCTTTCCATGCGCTTCAGCTGATGTGTCAGGTTTCGAAAGGTGTTTCCATGAGACTAATGGAAAAGACGCTAAAAATAACGGGACCAGATCAGAACCGGAGGCTCTCGCTGACACGCTCGCTGAAGTTTCTCATTAAAAACAACAACAAAAAGTTCAGAAACCCATGAGAAGGGTTTGTGTGTAAAAAAAGTTTCGGAACAATAGATGATGGAAAAATGGGGGAGGGGCTTATTATTATTACTATTTATTATTTATATATTTAATCTTCTCAATGTTGTTGTTTGGAAATATTTTTGAATGCGTAAAAGCATCAGTTGAAACATTTCTATTATCTTTTTTTTTTTTTTTTAGCTGCATGTTTGTGCTCACATGCTTTCTGAAAAAATAATATTGTGTATGTTACAGGTTTGAGTCTGATGAGGAAAGGGAAAGGAAGTGCTCAGTGCTCGCTGAAGTGAGGTGCTCGCTGTTTTTGTGCTTCGAGTTCACGCAATTCTCGGTAGCTAGAGCCGATATGAAGCGGTTGCGCTAGCTAGCGCTGCTCTAAACACAGAGTTTAGCGTCTTCATGCTCTCAGGTAAATGTGTTAAAATGGTATTCGGTGATTCAGTTGAAGTTCAAGGCCGCAGTCAGGCGGATTATCCCTCTTTAACACACACAGAGAAAAGTCACGGCTGCTGAATAAATGCCTGCTTCAGTCGGCTGATTAAGGAAATCTTTTAAAAGAATTTTGAAGGTCTGCATTAAAAATGTAAGAAGTTTAAAGTATTTTTGTCTTGGAAATGTAATTAAGAGTAGACCGTTTTTTAAATTTCTCAAGTATGTGGAAGTGGTTTATAGAAATGAACGAATTATTGGAAAAAAACTCACATGTGAACAAATGAATCAGTTGGAAATAACTCATATAAAAATGAATCACTTGGGGAAAAAAAAGTGTAAAAATGTAAAAAGTCACATATGTGAACAAAATGAATCATTTGGAACAAACCTAACAAAAAATAAGTGAATCATTTGGAAAACTCACATAAACAAAATTAATCATCTGGGAAAAACACACATGAAAAAATTTACGAACTGTTTAAAAAAACCCTAAAAACTCAAATCAAAATAAATGAATCTTTTTTTTTTTTTTAAAGTCACATGAAAAATGAATCACTTGGAATAAATACACATGAATTGATTGTAAAACTAAAATCTACAAATAAATCATTTGGAAAAACACACATGTAAAAATAAATGAATCATTTGGAAAAGTCACATGAACAAAATGAATCATTTGGGAAAAAGTCATAAAAATAAATGAATCATTTGGAAAATCCAAATGAACGAAATGAATCATTTCAGAAAACTCACATAAAAAATTAATCACTTGGAAAAAAGCACATATAAAAATAAATGAATCGCAAAACTCAAATCTAAAAATGAATCACTTGGAAGAACCGCACATGAAAGAATTAATGAATTGTTTAAAAAAAACTAAAAACTCAAATAAAAATAAATGAATCATTTCAGAAATGATTCATGAAATGAAGGCCCTCTCTGCGTGAGTATGAGTACACTAAACCACTGTCCAGTCCATTACCGTGACGACCTTACACCACGCTTATACCACACGTAGTATCATGTTGTACCTCAAGTTCCTCCTGATGTATCTGAAAACTCCCAAAATCGCCAGTAAGATCAGATAAAAGAGTGCATTTACACAGCTGTCAGGACGGCTCCTAACTACAGTTTATATCATCTCTGACTCCGTCTCCCATGTCAAGAGACAATACCTCGTTATCTGTCTGGGTTTCCACAGCAAAGCAATTTCAATCGCTTTCATCTGCTTGGAAATGCCAAGGTAATTCAATCACACCGAGGCAGCTAAGAGAAAGGAGTTTCATTAAATCTTCTCCCATACGAGGATGTAATCGCAACATAATCAAGACGCCGTGTTTCGCCGAACGCGACTCCAGTCTGTACGCACGGCAGCTCTGTTATTTCTTCAGGCGCGCCGGCCACTTCTCACACCGTGCTTTGAAAATCAATAGCAATTCTGAGGCGTTGAGCACAATCTCATCGCCGCACGCCCTCCTCCTGAACCGTATCTGATCGCGCTGATGATTATTGTTTATGTTTCCAAATTACGTGTTTAATTTCGCCACGCCGCATGAACAAACTTTCATTGTTCAACTATGAACAATAGCATCTTAGCGAGCATGACAATGATGCTCACGTGGATCTTCAGCGCAGTATGAAACCTTCCGTGTGTGTGTGTGTGTGTGTGTGTGTGGATCGTAAAGCCTGCGCGGTAACATGGTCTCCATTTCACGTGTGATTAGTTGCGAGTAAAATGAAATCACGTGAAAAACATGGAGGTGCGTGTCGACATGTTCTGCCATTAAATCACAACACAACCGAACACCTCACGGGAATGATATGAACACGTGAGAAATCACAACAATGACATCACGGGGAAAAAAAAAACACAAGTGAAAAATGAATCGTCTGAAAAACTCATTTAAAAATAAAGGATTTGAGTCATTTGAAAAGCTCTTGTGAAAAATGAATCATTTGGAAAACTTGCATAAAAATAACTGAGTCATTTGGAAAATGCATGTGAGAAATGAGTCATTTGAAAAAGCTCACATTACAGTAAATTAATCTTTTTGAAAAAAATTCACATGAAAATAAGCGCATCATGTGAAACGTGAGAAATGAGTCATTTAAAAATTTCACATGAAAGAAAATTAATCTTTTTAAAAAATTCACATGAAATAACCGAGTTATTTCAAAAATGTATGTTATGTGTAAAAGAATCTTAAAAAAAAAACAATCACAAAAAATAAACGAATCATGTAAAAAAAATCATATATAAAAACAAACAAATCATTTGAAAAATTTTTGTGAAAAATAAATCATTTGTAAAACTAGCATTAAAATATATCTGAGTCATTTGAAAAATGCGTGTTACAAACAAATTATGTAAAAAAAATTCATATAAAAAAATAAAAGAATCATTTGAAAGCTCATGTGAAAAATGAATCATTTGTAATGAGTCATTTGAAAAACACATGTGACAAATGAGTCATTTAAAAAACTAAAACTAAAAAACGAATCATGTAAAAAAAAATCAGATATTAAAGTAAATGAATCATTTGGAATGCTCATATGGAAAATGAATCATTTGAGAATCTCACATACAGATAAATTAATTATTTGGAAAAACCCACATATTAAAAAAATGAATCATTTGAGAATCGCATATGAAAAATGAATCATTTGGAAAACAAATAGACTCAAGCCACATGAAAGAAATGAATCATTTGTAAAAATGTGAAAAATCTAAATCAGTAGCTTTGTAGGACACCATGAGGAGGAGATTTTGTTCATTTCAACGAGTGACCTAATTAATGAATAAATTAATATTTAGTATTTTCTGAAAAGTTCTGAAATAAACAGCCTGGTGTTCTGTGCTCAGGCGAGGCGTGGATGGCAGCCATGACGTGACTCGTGGTAACACTGTTCTTTATTTGCCCTGATCTTTGAGGACGTCTGTCTAATTGCTCGGCTCTGCGGCGTGTCCTCGTCGCTGCGGTCGGTGAAATGAGCCATGGCAGCGCTTGCTCTGCTACGCTGTTCCCCGTTCGCCGTGTCTCCATTTTCTCCCTGACTCGCTTTGATGGCTTTTCGGAAAGTGCGAGTCTCTTTATTCAGATGTGCATTAGGCATCCCCCACGGGTCTGCACTTGGACCGCTCGGCTTGTAAAACACTGAATTTAGGGCTTTCCTGTGTCTAGACGGTTAAAAGAGACTCTTCTCAGTGTGTGTGTGTGTGTGTGTGTGTGTGTGTGAGAGAGAGAGAGACATTATTGTGCTCTTTAAAGTAGGCTCATGATTTTTTTTTTGTGACGCACTTATAAAAAGTTTACACACCCCTGTAGACTGCGTGAAGCCAAAAATGGATCATGTTAACACAATTCAAGTGATAAACAAACACAAATCTGTGACTTGCATAAGTATACACACCCCTTAACTTATACTCCATATTTAGATCTCGTAATTTGCTCGTAATTCCTCACTTAGTCATGCTAGTGTCCTAATTTGACCACTCCTCCTTGCCAGCATGCTCCAGATCTACCACACTGTGAGCGGAACCCCTGGTAGACATCCATCTTCTGGTAGTTCTACAGGTTTTTGATAGGATTTTAGATCATTGATCTTCTTTTTCTGAAGCCGTTCTCTTGTTAGTTTGGGTTTGTGCTTCGGGTCGTTACGATGCTGGAAGCTGACATTTTTCTTCATCTGCAGTTGTCCAACACAGAGCTGCAGGGTTCAGGTCAAAATAGTTTGGTATTTTGAGCTTTCCATGATTCCTTTATCCTGACCAGAGCAGCAGTTCCAGCTGAAGAGAAGAGGTGTAGCGTGATGCTGCCACCACCATGCTTCATCAGGGTTATGAAGTTGTTTAGTTGTAAGGTTTTGCCACCAGATCTTGTTGATTCTACACATTTATTATTATTTTGTTATTGTGTTGATTGTGGTTTCAGATTAAAGGTGGAAAAAAATCTGACATGATTTATTTTGGTGTTATATTTTTCTATCCTAAAAAAGCTGCAGTGGGCGGTCTGTTCTATTTTTAGCCCAAGCTTGGTGGCATGAGTTCCTGTGAGGAGCCTTGACATGGGTCAGTTCTTTGTAAGCAGCCATACAGTTTACATACGCTTCGTATTGGTCATATCGGTCATATTTTTGGGCGGCTGGAACGGATTATCTGCATTTACATTATTTCATATGGGAAAATTGGTTTCTAAATACAAACTTTCCCCTTAAGAACTCGCCTCCAGAATGAATTAAAATTCCACTAGTTTGAATAAAACTTCATTAGCATTGCTTTGTTGTTAAACTTGTTCTTGTGTACATAAATTCTATGTTAGCTGTGAATATTTGATATTTAAGCCATTGTGTGTTTATTTACTATTTATTGTTGTGTTATTGTTTCTGTAGTAACAGCTCAATATGGTGACGGTTTTCTGTAAAGACCTTTATGACAAGCATGACAAGCTACTTTAATGTATCCCACAGCATTAGCAATACCTATAAATGGATAAATAAACAGTGTGATGCTACATGTCATCCTTTAATAAATAAAAACATTTTTTTCTTTTCAAGAAAATCAGGCTTTTAGAAGAGAAACAATTCTCTCGTAGTAAAAAAATCAGCCTCTGGTTTAATGCACGATGCATGTAATGTTTCCAAATCTATTTTTAACCCAAAAGCAGATTCCTCAACAGGAGGATAAATAAATCCATCTCCTACAGTGTTCTCTTTCCGATACGCCGCTTTAGGGAATTCTGGGTGGAGAGCAGGGGACATGTGCCATATCTCCATATCTTATCATATAGCTCTCAGAGCCCCAGAGGCGGGACGGAGGAACCTGGCGGTGAGGGAAGGTCAGAATGTATAAAAGATGAAGACATGGGTCATTTAATGCGACCGTCGCTGCTTCTTCACGCTGTCTGTATCCGTGCAACCTCGTGGTGTAGATAAAGTACAATGGCCTTTCGTGTCCTCCCTTCGCTATTCCGCTATTCTCTTCTATGGAGCTGTATGTAACGTGGCCCTCCTTCACGTGTGACATCTCACTCTAAATAATGGATCACGTGAAGATATGGAGGAGAAGATTGGATAGATGGATTGCTTTGTTTCCGGAATTATGAGTAACGAGTGCAACGCATCGCTAGCCATTTTTCATCCGAGCGTCGACGCCTTTTACCGCCGTCTGATAAAAAAAGCTGGCTGCAGATCATTCTGTTGACCGTCAGCTACAGCGATCCTGTTTGATTTATATCGCTGAGGTGTACGGAACCGTTTGACCTGCAGAGTGCGTTTTCTCAAACACACCCTTCATCACTTCTACTTCGTCTCTCGGGCCTGAGAGAGCTAGCTAGTTGAAATCATTTGATTTGTCCTAGCGTGATTAGCATGTTAGATTAGCAAATCTATTCTAGCTACATACTTTTTTCTTTTCGTTACATTTCTATACACAGTTAACGTCAGATTGTGGACCAGATGAAACAGAGTTGTAGGTTTGTGTATGTATTTGTGCCTGAGAAAGTGAAGTTTGGAAATCGTTCAGGTTTGTCGCTTTATAGCGTTT
>NC_080729.1:2051916-2079416 GCF_019097595.1 Hemibagrus wyckioides
TGGTGGTGGTGGTGTTGTTTATGTTATTTTCTCTTCAGTGTGTTGATGTTAATGTCATTGTTATTGTTGTGGGTGTTGGTGTTGTTGTTGGTGGTGGTGGTGGTGGTGTGGTTTATGTTATTTTCTCTTCAGTGTGTTGTTAATGTCATTGTTATTGTTGTGGGTGTTGGTGTTGTTGGTGGTGGTGGTGGTGTTGTTTATGTTATTTTCTCTTCAGTGTGTTGTTAATGTCATTGTTATTGTTGTGGGTGTTGGTGTTGTTGTTGGTGGTGGTGGTGGTGGTGTTGTTTATGTTATTTTCTCTTCAGTGTGTTGTTAATGTCATTGTTATTGTTGTGGGTGATGGTGTTGTTGTTGGTGGTGGTGGTGTTGTTTATGTTATTTTCTCTTCAGTGTGTTGATGTTAATGTCATTGTTATTGTTGTGGGTGTTGGTGTTGTTGTTGGTGGTGGTGGTGGTGTTGTTTATGTTATTTTCTCTTCAGTGTGTTGTTAATGTCATTGTTATTGTTGTGGGTGTTGGTGTTGTTGTTGTTGGTGGTGGTGGTGGTGTTGTTTATGTTATTTTCTCTTCAGTGTGTTGATGTTAATGTCATTGTTATTGTTGTGGGTGTTGGTGTTGTTGTTGTTGGTGGTGGTGGTGGTGGTGTGGTTTATGTTATTTTCTCTTCAGTGTGTTGATGTTAATGTCATTGTTATTGTTGTGGGTGTTGGTGTTGTTGGTGGTGGTGGTGGTGTTGTTTATGTTATTTTCTCTTCAGTGTGTTGTTAATGTCATTGTTATTGTTGTGGGTGATGGTGTTGTTGTTGGTGGTGGTGGTGGTGGTGTTGTTTATGTTATTTTCTCTTCAGTGTGTTGTTAATGTCATTGTTATTGTTGTGGGTGTTGGTGTTGTTGTTGGTGGTGGTGGTGTTGTTTATGTTATTTTCTCTTCAGTGTGTTGATGTTAATGTCATTGTTATTGTTGTGGGTGATGGTGTTGTTGTTGTTGGTGGTGGTGGTGTTGTTTATGTTATTTTCTCTTCAGTGTGTTGTTAATGTCATTGTTATTGTTGTGGGTGATGGTGTTGTTGTTGGTGGTGGTGGTGGTGGTGTTGTTTATGTTATTTTCTCTTCAGTGTGTTGTTAATGTCATTGTTATTGTTGTGGGTGATGGTGTTGTTGTTGTTGGTGGTGTTGTTTATGTTATTTTCTCTTCAGTGTGTTGATGTTAATGTCATTGTTATTGTTGTGGGTGTTGGTGTTGTTGTTGTTGTTGGTGGTGGTGGTGTTGTTTATGTTATTTTCTCTTCAGTGTGTTGTTAATGTCATTGTTATTGTTGTGGGTGTTGGTGTTGGTGGTGGTGGTGGTGTTGTTTATGTTATTTTCTCTTCAGTGTGTTGTTAATGTCATTGTTGTTGTTGTGGGTGTTGTTGTGGGTGTTGGTGTTAGTATTGCTTCAGTGTGTTGTTATTGTTGTCCTCCTCCTCCTCTACTACCACCTCTTCCACTACCTTAACTTCCTCCACCACCACCTGCTCCTCCACCACCACTTCCTCTACCTCCACCCCCACCTCCTCTACCACCACCACGAACACCTCCACCACCACCACTACCACCACCTCCACCTCTGAGCAGCTCCACTGGATCACCTCATGCTTCTCTCTCAACTTATCTGATTGTAGGTGCTGGACTGGATTAAAGCCACAATGTAGGCAACAAAATAAACTGAATTCCAGATTAAATCCAAGGCCAAAGGCAGAATCTGATCAGATACGTGACTCTCTTTTCCCTTGAAAAGCTGGAGAGAAATCCTTTCTGGTTTAATCTTCTGAACACAGAACATCTAGAACATGCAGGGCTCTGGGTCCAGGTCATGATGGAGATCAGATTCCACTGGACTGTACTTGTTCTACTGTGAATCCCAGACAGATCCAGGAGAAAAAAGAACTCATCACAGGAGTCTCCACGGGTCTGAGCACCAAGAGCTGTTTTTATTTTTATTATTTATTACAGACGAGTGTTTTACTCAAGAATCAGGAAAATATAAGCATCTGAAATGTCCTGGAAATATTTTTAGAGGATACTCAGTGGATATAGAAGTTACCACAGTTAAGAAATCTGACACTCATGTTTCATGCTGTTGCAGGAAAGTAATCAACAATCATCATGGAGTTATGAATACAGAGCTACAGTTCCCTCTCCAGAGCTCCTATAAGCACAGGTCTTAGTCTTATACCACAAAAATTCCATTTATTTCCATTTACTTTTTATCCCGTTACATTTAATATTGAGGTCCCTGTAAACTAGCTGTTACTATAGAAACCATAACGAGCATTAATTAATATTTGCAGATGTACAGGAAATGAATCGACACCTTGTGACCCATCAGAAGGGCGAATTGGACAGCGCGGTGGTGTGAGTGAGGAACAGAAGCAGTCGCTTGTGGAGTTGATGAGTGTTTTGGATGTAATCTGTTCAGAAAGATCAGACGAACATCTGTAAAGCGGTTTTGCCATTTCTGAGTCATCCGGAGAAAGGGAATGACAAACGTCAGAAAATGTTTGTTCCATCGTGCCACGGGTCAGCGGTCGAGCCAAGGGCAGTGGCGAAACGGCCAGATTATATAAATAAATAAGTGGGCGTGGTCAGAGGGCAGGAGGAAAGAGCGAGCAGACGGTGGGAACACGGCCGCCCGGGGTGATGTCATCTGTCAGTTTAATGCTGCGCTGTGCACACGTCCACCCGGCTGATCGTCAGCGCTCATCATCGGCTCAGCCAGACAGATATTTTGTCACCAGCGAGCGTGTGGAACCCCGCCGTGCCCCCGCACCAGACAAACACAGACGAAAAAAAGAGAACTCGGCCTCGCCAGCCAGCCTGGTGAATTGAAGTCCTCACACTGTGATGCTTGATTGTTTGTGGAACCAGATTCTCTCTGTGAGGAATAAAAAACACCTTCGTGAAGAAATCCACACTTTTAAAAGCGATCGTCTTCCATTAAACACTCGCTGTGAAGGAAAATCTGTGCTTAATGCAGCAGTTCAGCCAAAAATCAAATATTTACACCAAGCTTTACTTTAACTGTGTGCTGGAGCTACAGGCAACTAAATATATGAATAAATAATAATAATGATTATTATTATTATTATTATTATTATTATTATTATTATTATTATTATTATTATTATTATTATTATTATTATTTAATGTGAGGCAAAGTTTACAGATAAAAATTCTAATAAATAAAAAAAATATTTTTTTTTTTTCATTTTGTCAGCAGTAGTATGTCAGAATTTTGGTTTATCTCAAAATTTAAAACTTAAATTCAGATTTATTCTATCAAAATAGAATTATGTAAAACTTTCGGCATATTATTTTACAATTTTCACACATTATCTCACGATTTTGCCAAAATATTATCAAAAGATTTTCAACTTATCTCAATATTCTGCCTTATCTCACGGATGTTGACTTTGAATCTCAATGATTCAACTGATTATCTCATCATTATGACTTATTATCTAAAAAAAAAAACAATGTAACTTATTTCACAATTTTTTTACTTTTCCAAATTTCACCTTAAAATTTTAACAAAAGATCTAAATGTTCTACAAAGTATTTATGGAGCAATTTCTGCACTTTTAAATAATACAGAAAATCTCAGATTTCTTACTTTTAATTAAACACAAAACTAACCGTCTGAATTATGCAAAACCTTAATACATAATAAATTTGACAAAATCTAATCAAAGATTTAATTCATTTGTTTTATTAAATTTTTTATCCCAGTTTATTTATTAATAATTATGAGGTTTAACTTGGGCGTTTATTAACTCGGACAGTTTGCTCAGCGTATCGTTAACAACGGCGATTCCCCTGACGCGTGTTCCGTCGTCATCCCCGGCTCTGTCTTTAAGGGGAAGAGCCTGGAGTTCTAGCGATCCTTGAAACTCGACAAAAGCTCATTGAGTGGTCTATTAAGAGCGTGAAATCAAAGCCTTGCGACGGGGCCACCGTGTTTCTTGTCGACTTTTGTGAAGCGGTGAGCCACTTATCTTTTTATACATCATAAAACGTAGCCAGCTTTCACCGCGTCCTACTCCAGCCGACACAATGAGGCATTGTGGGAGAGCGCGCCATAAATTGGCAGCTCTGGAGAGCTTTATCTGAATGAACCGCTCTCATGATGTCCGACTAATAAAGGCGGTCTATTTAGAAGGAAGAAAAGAAAAAGGGGACTCTCTTTTTTTCTAGCTTTTCTATGACATGCACAAGGGGAAGTTCCTTTTCACCAAGTAGTAGAGTGGAAATGAAGGAGGAGAGAGTGAGAATTGGATCGGACGTCAAGGAATAATCTCCATCACTCCATCACTTTATCGCTACCTATATATATACAGAGAGAGAGGGAGATATATGAAGGAGAGAGAGAGAATATAGACGCTGAAGCCTGTCTAGATGGATTATTTGCAAGTCTGATTTTCTGAAGGTTCATAATACAGTTCTGGTCTTCGTCACGCAGCTCCTTTTGTGAGGGCAGAGAGTGAGTGAGCAGGAGAGCAAATGACTGAAAGAACTATAGAGTCAAAGAGAAAGAGAGCGAGGGCGAGATAAAGGGAGGAGACAGTTTGTCAGTACGGAGGAGTGGCAGAGCAAAGAGCCGGCCGCCGCTAGATAGCCGATATCAGCGTCTCTCGGAGGCAGCGCCAATAAAATGGGTCAGGGCCGCTCTGACGGTGACTTCTGCACACCTCCTGCTCTGAATCCGCACCGAGCCTGGTCCGAAGTTAACGCAACGATGTGAGGAGTCACGATAAGTGCGCGTCGCCTCGCAGCAACTGGGCCTCGCTGATAAGCCGTCCAATCAGTTCCTTCCGACGCTCCATTCATCCTGGAGATGACTGTGCGGGAATGGGATTGGAATTATCCAAAAAAAGCAGAACATCATCAAAAAATGAAAACGTGCTGCGTTTACAATCTGGAATTGAACTCATCGACACCGGTCACAGATGTGGGGTAAAAATAAAACGCTGGTGTGTGCGCGTGCTCCGGGCGGCAGATGTACACGCGTGGCGCAGAACAAATGTCAGGGAGCCGAACGCGATTTGGCGCAAGCAGCAGGAAAGCGCTGATTTTTCGACAGCTGCCTACCTGTTGACATTCTCCCCGCTACCCCGAGGGCTGTCCGTTCTCCCTGACCATCTGTGGAGCTGTGCTAAGTTAAACCGCGCTGGGCTTAGCGCATTAGCATTTCATTGTTCTTCCCTCCACATCACCGGCGCCGACTCGCACACCGATTCACCTCTCCGGTATTCAGCTGGAGGGCATTACAGAGCATCTGAGATCTGGCTGCCACTTCTACTGTCTCACACCTCAACAGATTCAAACAGCTCCCCACTTTTAAGCACTCGTTTCATGAAAACGAATCAGGCTCCATACGTACCAACACATTGCAGTGGGATCGGCAAAAGTAAATGATTATATATGCTCTGAGGAAAAACAATAAGCAGTAACCAGAGATAAGGTTGAGGGATTAGGTCACATGCATGAAAACTGGAGTCAAAGAGCTTTCGAGTGGGAGGGGCTACCACTTCATTCCTGTCAATCACAGTGACATTAGCCAATCACAGCCATTCTGTGAGCTGTATGTATGCGGAACAGGGCTAGTAGCACATTCCTCCACATGCAGTAGGTGGGTTTGCATGCCTCGGAGGAAGTGTTAGATGTTCGTCTTGATGTTACAAAACAATATGGTTGGTGGGATGAAGATGGGATGAAAATCCAAATAAAAAGAAAAATACAAAATGGAGCCAAATCTAGAGGAGATCTAGCGGATGTTATGCTAATACAGTAGTTTGCTGCTCAGTGGAGGGAAAGCTGTGAAAGATCACGAAATATGAGAAAGATAAAGATTTCAGACTTTGTCTCTTCATCATAAGTGTATCAGCGGATCAAAAACCTAATGACGATACGGTGAAGGTCAAAGGTCACCGGATGCACTTTTATCTGATCCGATCCATCCGGAGAAATTTCCTGTGTTTATGTTTTTATCGGATTTGAAAGAAAAAGCAATTTCCTGGCTGCACAGGAACATGGTAATGTTGCGTGAGAGACGGGAGTCGCAAGTGGCTACGGCCTCAGACGGGCGATCTCGTCCAGACAAGCGTATGAGACTATGTCTGGTCATTTTCAAGTGACCTTTAACCCGATAAACGATCTGTTAGAGACAAAACGTGACTCCTTATTGACTTCTGACACAAAACTCAGAGTTCTGGATTCTGATTGGTCCAAAGAGCTGCCATAGTTTCTATAGTAACCACTCAAAAAGCAGAGATTGTTAGCATTGTGTTAGCAAAGTTTTCTGTAAGTGTTATTAGTGGAAGGAGTCTCCAGTGTCAGCACAGTGGTACACTCAGAGTTATTCCGGATGTATCAGCACTCGTTAATGTGACAAGCTGCAATGTTTTTTTGTCCTTTTCGCTGAGCGAATGAAAGTTTAAGTGAGAACAGGAAGGAACTCGTTTTTCGGAACGTTCCAAATCATTAAAGGGAATTCAAAGCAGAATAAAAGGCTGGATGTTGTTATTGGGACAGAACCAACACCTAGGTGATGAACGTCAGTCTGTTTTATTTTCCTATAACAGCCTGACAGATTATTTCTTTTTCCCGGTCCCAGGCGGAACAGGAAGTGAGACACGCCCACCAGCAGCAGCAGCTCTGGGAAAGAGTCATCGCTTCAAGACAAGACTTTATTACAGATGAGATCTACAGCTCAGGATCTGCTGCCTTTTTTATCACTGTTAAATCAAAACGACTTTCAGCAGGCAGGAAGAAATAATCTAAATAAATAAATCAAAACCCTCCTCTAGTTCCTGTGAATTGGTGATGACGGGGGGGTGGGTGGGGGCAGCAGTGCAGAATTCCACCCATAAATCTGCTGACATAATGCTGAGATGAATCAAATACCTTATTGCATTTCTGGTGCCTGAGGGTTCTCTCTCTCTCTCTCTCTCTCTCTCTATCTTTCTCTCTCTGTCTATCTTTCTCTCTCTCCACCTTTCTCTTTCTCTCTCTGTGTCTCTCTTTCCCATCTCTCCCAGATATCTCTCTCTCTCTCTCTCTCTCTCTCTCGCTCTCATTTTCCAACCTCTCCCCAATTTCTCTCTCTTTCTGTATCTCTCCATCTTTGTCTTGCTTCCTTGCTTTCTCCCCTCTCTCTCTCCTTCCTTCTCTCTCCACCTTTCCCTCTCTTGCTCTCTCGGTCTTTTACTCTCTCTCTCTCTCCTTTCCATCTCTCCTCATATCTCTCTTTCTTTTCCTCTCTCTCTATCTCTCTCTCATTCTACATCTCAACCATTGCTATCTTGTTTTCTCGCTCTCTTTCCCTCTCTCTCTCATTCCTTCTCTCTTCACCTTTTCTCTCTCTTGACCTCCCTGTCCCTTCCTCACTCTCTCTCTTTTCCATCTCTCCCCACCTCTCTCTCTCTCTCCATCTCGAGGCCAGGCAGTGCTGCAGGATTATTTGCACATTCCAACAAGATGAGACTGGACAGCAAAAAACTCTAGGTTTTTTTTTTCTTTTCTTTTCTTTAATAAGGGAAACACATGTGAGTTTTGTGAGAAGGTTTTAGTTTTCGGGTGAAAGTGAAGGTGAAGACGGTGTGCTGTCTGCCTCCGGATTACTGCAGGGTGAAAATAGAGAGCTCTCTCTTCATGACATGGAGCTGTTTGTCACAATCAGGAGTTCTAGGACACAGCTGCTCCAGAGGTCCGTTAGCACAAATGGTGAAAAACTGACGAGTATAGCGTTGTAGTGCAGCAGGCAGCGGAGTGGACAGACGGAGTGCAGATGCTGAAGAACAAAAAACACTTATCTGTTACTTAAAATATAAAGAGAAGGACAAACAGTGTCTTGTTAGCTGCTAATATGGTCGTAGGCGAGACTTCTAGCGTGTTCTTATCCATGTCTGCGGAGTGGAGCGCTCGGTAGAACAGCGTTATACTTTCTCTGAATTCTGATTGGCCGGAAGGCGGCGACTCTAACGTCATCTCTGACAGCTTGTTAAAGTCGTTGCTATGGTAACAGCTCATTCATGGGGACTTTTCTGTAAAGATTTACACATTTGTGGCAGGAGTCTTTAGTGTCAGAGGAACATTCACACCATCTAGATCTTCAGTAACGTGAGAAGCTGTGCGTTTGTTTATTTGTTTGTTTGTTTGTTTGTTTGTTTTAATTAACTTAACCAGAAAGAGAAAAGTTATTTATTTGTCACACAGCAGAATTGTTTTCCCTTTATCTACTGAAAAGTTGAAAAAATTTAATATAATAAGATGTAATAAATATTTATAGTCGAGTACAGGGTTTATAGCCCAGAGTCTGGTGAATAGCTTCTTTAACACAAGTGACATCAGGAACTACGTTGTTTCAAGGAGGTTCCACAACGATAAATGTAGCTAGAAATGGATAAAAAGGATGATGTAGTTTGTTAGTAAGTAAAAATAGTGAATCTGTAGCCCCACTTCATTAGAGAGAGAGAGGGAGAGACTTTATTGTCATTGTAGCTCTCAGAGACCAGCAGCAATTGAAAATATAAAAATTAAACAGAATAAACAAAGATAAATGCACTAAAATATAAAACATAACAAAATATACAGCAAAATATATGTGCATTACACCATAATGGTTATTATTTTCTAGTAACAGCTTGTTGCCATTGTTGTTGACGTTGTTGTCGTTGTTATAGCCATTTGTTGTCGTCGTCATTGTTGTTGTTCTTGTCATTGATTTTGTTGATGTCATTGTTGTTGTCATCGTTGTTGTTGTCGTTGTTATTGTTGTTTTATTTATTACTTAAAGCTACACTATAGTTAAATTTCCAGCTAAATGATCTAAATTAACCATAAAGGAGACGTTTGCTTGAACACATTATCCCAAAACACTGAAAGGTTGCGGAAGAAGACAGATTTTCCAAACAGGAAATGGATTCATTTAAAAAAATATTAATAATAGACTATAGACTTAAAACTATAGACCATAATAAGATGAGAGGTCAGATGAAGGTGGACGTACCAGATGAAGAAGAAAACGCTTTCTTTTTCTAAAGATACTCAACTGACTGAACGTCAGAGACATTTCAACTCCCAACACAACACGAGACACACCACAAAGCGACGACGTCGACTCGCTGCTGTTTCCGTACTCATGCTTTTTTATTTTTTTTGTATTGATTCCGTCTCTCATTTATTTCATTTCTGACGTCTTATGAATCGAAGTGCTTCTCATTTTAAAATCTAAAAACAATCCCTCTTTGTGATGAATTCATCTGTTCGCCTCGTGGCTCAGATCGATATCGTCACCGATTTTCCGAGCGCTTTCTGACTAACAGGAAACGTCCGGGGCAAAAGTGAAGGCTGTAAGCAATGTGTTTCCCCTCCCCAGGTGACAATAATGGAATATTTCTCACCGAGCTCATCCCTATCCACCAGTGTCATCGTTCCTGCCCGGTCACGGGGCCTTATTTGCGACGGAACGTCATGTCGAAACGTGTCCCGTCCGTCCTCGAGCATTTTCTTCACCTCTTTTCTAACCTTTCCTACACGTCCCACGCTCGGTGACAAAATTCGCTCTGTCTGGTTAAATGCCGTTTCATAAAAGTGCTTTCATGCCAATTTAAAAAAGACGAGATGGAAGAAAAGTCACTGAACGTCGAGCTAAATCGGAATCCGCCTAGAGAACATCGGTGGTGTAGAGTCGTGTGTGTGGGCTGCAGGTTTCAGTGGAGGAAGAGAAAGTTCACGGCATCTCTTCAGCTGCTTCAGCTGATGTTTATTACACATTTAGGCAAAACGTTTCCTGAAACTTTAAACCGTGACCCTATAAAACATCCTTATCACTTCTTTACTGTGGAATGATGCAGGATTTTATATATTCTGTCTAAAACAGCACTGAATTCACAACCTCGCCTTCCAGCTTTTGTTCTGCTCTTTACTTTAGAGCTAGTTTTGTCTCTATGATGTTTATTTCTAACTTAATCTCAATTCTACTGTGATTTCTGGAGTAGCAGCTCTAACGTAAATACACCAACAAATGGGCAAGTTAGTAATAAGAGTGTTTCAACATGTCTAAAGCCTTAGCACCTGCTAAAGTGCTTAAGAGACGGTTCTCAATCTTTTGTAGCACTTTGAATTCTAAAATAAATTCCATTTACCCCCTCCATATGGAATTCCGTATGGAATAATTGTTAACATTATTTTCGTTTATCAAAATAGTTGACTTTGACTAACAATCAATAATAACTAGTTAATAACTAGTTAACTAACAATCAGAGGTACACTTTTAAGAACTCTAGGATCTTCAGGAGAAGCAGAGGTCAGTCTTGGACATGAAAAGACCAAACTAAAGCCAAACAATTGACATAATCAAACTGTTCTGATGATAGAAGAGGGATACTACTTCAGTGTAGTACCCATATCTCCGTTTCATCACACCCTGACAGTGACACTGATTAAAGCTGAAATATTTAATATCCAAACAAATCTCTCCAGAACTATCTCTACAAACGGCCATAAATTCTAGAATCTAGAATCTACCATAAATACGCAAACAAACAAACAATGAAGCTAATGCTAAATTCGACGTCTCAGTGCAAGTCTCAAGCCTTAGCACTTTACTAGAGGGCAAAGAAAAATGTTTTATACTGTAACCTCAAAATCATTTTTTCCTCCTGACTTTCTACCCTGTGGAGCGAATTTCATTATCTCCAAAGCAGCGTGGGGGAACCTGTGTGTAACCAAGCATGACTGCCGCGCGCCCAAAAGCGTGAATACGCTCCCCTTCCCTCGGCCGATAAGAAATTAACCGGCTGCTAAGGGGGTGGAGGAAGTGGAGGAGGAAGTGCTGGTGGTGGTGGTGGTGATGTGCACGGCTCAGATTGAGATCAGGAGTGGACGAAAGGAGAGAAATTGCTGATGATTGGTGATAAAGCCCTACTGATGGGACCTGCTTACTGCCGCTTTTTTCTGATCTGGGAATCAGAGGGCAGGACGGAGAGCGGCCGAGGCGAAGCTTATCGAAGCCTGCCGGAGAAGAAAAGAAAGAAAAAGAGAGATACAGCGCTCTCTCTGGATGACGGATGATAAAATGGCACGATGCAGCCAAGGTTCCCTCTGCAGACTTTCTGTCTTTCTGTCTTTATTTTTACTTTTGCCCCACTGCCCACCTCCAGCGCACTAATCGAGTTGCGTCGATGGCGTTAGAGATTTACTTCCTGATTAAAGCGAACACATTCCTCTGCTACTAAATAAGATTAGCGACGTGGCAGGAGCGCACACGCCGCATGTTTTTGCGAGATATTATTGTCAGCATGGAAAATCTAATTTTCAGACGGCTTTAGGAAACTTTCCAGAGAGCGAGCTGCTGCTCGGCAATTTCCCGCACCCGGATTTGCGTAGCAGCAGATTACGCTCGCCGTTTTGCGTAAAATCGACTGGATGAAATCTGAGCAAGTGTGGGAAATTGAAATAAACTAATTTGATTAGATATATGACAGGTTTCTTTAAGTGAAATCTAAATAATTGTAGCAGACCTCTTAATGCCAGTTAGATAATTAGCAAGCAAAGTAATCAGTCTAATCTGATTGCTAGCTCTGATCCTGTCGCTTAATTGTTTAGCTGTTATTTGTTCCTGGCAGTTCTCCGGATTTCAGGTTGACTAACTTTATCCTTAGACAAGTCACATGAACAGGAAGTGCTGAAGTTTTGAAAGGGGAAAGTTCTCAGCTAGCTTTGTAGGGTGCACTCAGATTGCAACGTGGGTTAATCACTTAGTATCCTAGCGCACTTTGTACTGTAGGGTGCACTCAGATAGAGGCAAGATCCAATCACCTAGTGTCCATCTATTGTCAAATCAATTTGTGTCCTAGCACACTTTGTAGGGTGCACTGAGATTGTGGTGAGGTTCAATCAGCTGGTGTACTAGCGTACTAGCGCTGTATCCAATCCATTATCCAATATCACCAAGTAAATCCGCTAGCTAGTGCCACTATATAGGGTGCACTACTATGATTCCTTTAGTTCACTATATAGAGTGCACTACTATGATTCCTTTAGTTCACTATATAGAGTGCACTACTATGATTCCTTTAGTTCACTATATAGAGTGCACTACTATGATTCCTTTAGTTCACTATATAGAGTGCACTACTATGATTCCTTTAGTTCACTATATAGAGTGCACTACTATGATTCCTTTAGTTCACTATATAGAGTGCACTACTATGATTCCTTTAGTTCACTATATAGAGTGCACTACTATGATTCCTTTAGTTCACTATATAGAGTGCACTACTATGATTCCTTTAGTTCACTATATAGAGTGCACTACTATGATTCCTTTAGTTCACTATATAGAGTGCACTACTATGATTCCTTTAGTTCACTATATAGAGTGCACTACTATGATTCCTTTAGTTCACTATATAGGGTGGACTACTATGATTCCTTTAGTTCACCAAAATGGGGTGCACTATGATTCCTTTAGTTCACTATATGGGGTGCACTACTATGATTCCTTTAGTTCACTATATAGGGTGGACTACTATGATTCCTTTAGTTCACCAAAATGGGGTGCACTATGATTCTTTTAGTTCACTATATGGGGTGCACTACTATGATTTCTTTAGTTCACCAAAATGGGGTGCACTATGATTCCTTTAGTTCACTATATGGGGTGCACTACTATGATTCCTTTAGTTCACTGTATAGAGTGCACTACTATGATTCCTTTAGTTCACTGTATAGAGTGCACTACTATGATTCCTTTAGTTCACTATATAGAGTGCACTACTATGATTCCTTTAGTTCACTATATAGAGTGCACTACTATGATTCCTTTAGTTCACTATATAGAGTGCACTACTATGATTCCTTTAGTTCACTGTATAGAGTGCACTACTATGATTCCTTTAGTTCACTATATAGAGTGCACTACTATGATTCCTTTAGTTCACTATATAGAGTGCACTACTATGATTCCTTTAGTTCACCAAAATGGGGTGCACTATGATTCCTTTAGTTCACTATATGGGGTGCACTACTATGATTCCTTTAGTTCACTATATGGGGTGCACTACTATGATTCCTTTAGTTCACCAAAATGGGGTGCACTATGATTCCTTTAGTTCACTATATAGAGTGCACTACTATGATTCCTTTAGTTCACTATATAGAGTGCACTACTATGATTCCTTTAGTTCACTATATAGAGTGCACTACTATGATTCCTTTAGTTCACGATGTAGGGTGCCTTTAAATTAAGTCTCTCTGTAAACTGATAAAGAATCTGTGCGTTAGTGTACACTGAGGCTCGGGCCAAAGCACAATCCAATCCACCAGCCTGTACCCTAGTGCACTACATAGTGTGGGTGGAGGTTTTTAAGGGAGGATCAAGAGCAGTTTTTTTTTCCGGCATCATCGTTGTTGTATTTGAGTCATAGTGTGGACGACGTGAAACAAGGACATGAGGATGCACATGGAGAACTGTGGTCTCCTTCTGCTGACCCGGGCTTGAGCTTCGCCCTGCGTGAAGAAGCAGAAGCTCCACCTGTTAGAGAAGGTTTGTGTATAACAGCACAGAGCCTGTTTAATATTAATGGCATGATAAAGAGGTAATTAAATGCGAGCATGCATCAATTAGCACACTATTATCTCACTCAAAAGTTCATATTAACATAGCGGTGCTTCACAAACAAATCCAAGTGTAGAAGTGCACTTATCACCTTATCAACTTCAGCTGGAGCTCGGAGAATGCTCGCTATCAGACCTGCACCTGAAACCGGGGCAACGTGATGGAGGGAGCACGGTTTCACACACACACACACACACATACACACGCCTCGCTGCAGCTCACAGGCTGTGTCTCAATCGGAAACGAATCACTATCCACAACACAGAGGTCCACAGTGAGGCAAGGACAATGCAAAACTCTATCACAAGGCTACATCCTAGTGCACTACATAGTGTACATTCAAATTGGGACTCAGCCTAATCAATGAATCCAACCCCTACTGCACTACATAGTGTACAATTAAATTAGGGCTCAGCTTATGCAAAATCAATCATCTTGTCCCCTAGTGCACTATGTAGTATAAAGCAATAAGCATGTACACTAGTATACTATGTAGTGTGCAATAAACAGCTTCTAAAAGTAGATAGAAGCATAGCTGTTGTCAAATAAAACTCCTTGTGCCCTAGTGCACTACCTAGTGAGTATGGTACATTTTGTATCAAGACAAAGCCAGTGCAAGTGCCATCTGCTAGTGTCCTACATAGTGTATTCAGACTGAATATTGATCAATGCAAAATCTATCAAATCCTAGTCATCATCTAGTGCTATGTATGGTGCACTATGTAGTGTGCAATTGGAGTCCCCCCTTGTTCCCTACATAGTGCATATTTAAATTGAATTTCAATGCAGAAATTATCTTCTTGTGACTGCTTCTACTGTATTAAGCCTCAGCCATTATGCCATGGAGGGAGCAGGTTTGGACAATTTTTTGTTTTTTTAAAGAGAAAGTGTGTGTGTGTGTGTGTGTCAGTGAGGTAAAGGGCCTGATGTATGAGGGGCCATCTGGAGTGTGTGATGTAGGCGTCGTCTGCGAGGGCCGATAAGGACCAGTCCGTCCCGACAGCTCTCTCTGTCTCTCTCTGTCTCTCTCTGTCTCTCTCTCTTTCTCCCCCAGACACCATATTTTAAACACACACCAGCATCTGCAGTGATTTATGGTGGCTTGCGAGGCCGCTGCTCAGCGCCACAGCACAAACTCATTATGGCTGGTTTATTTTAAACAAGCGTCGGGCCGCCGAAAATTGAATCCGAAACACGACAGAGGGACGGTTTCCATGGCAGAACCCACAGCGGCCCGGCGCCTAATTTAACATTCACATGTAAATGAATTTCGCATTTCCACTTTTCAATTCGAGAGCTCCCCATGAGGCCTGGAAACGGTTACGCAGACGGATGGGGGGCGATGATGAGCACACATCCACAACGGAATTCAATTAATCAGAGATGAGTATTGTATTAAAAGCACAAACAACCTTAACACCTGGCATCCCACACCTACCATAAGGACAACGATGAAAAACACAAACTACCGTAATTCCTGGAATCGCTTACCTACCATCATCACCATATAAAGAAAGCAAACTACCATAACTCCTAAAGTAGCACACCTACCATTCTACAAACTACCATAACTCCTAGAGTAACAAACATACTATACTACAACCTACCATAAATCCTAAAGTAGCACACCTACCATACTACAAACTACCATAACTCCAGAGTAGCACACCTACCATTCTACAAACTACCATAACTCCAGAGTAGCACACCTACCATACTACAAACTACCATAACTCCAGAGTAGCACACCTACCATACTACAAACTACCATAACTCCAGAGTAGCACACCTACCATACTACAAACTACCATAACTCCAGAGTAGCACACCTACCATACTACAAACTACCATAACTCCTGGAGTAACAAACCTACCATACTGCAAACTACAATAACTCCTAATGTAGCACACCTACCATACTACAAACTACCATAACTCCAGAGTAGCACACCTACCATTCTACAAACTACCATAACTCCAGAGTAGCACACTGACCATACTACAAACTACCATAACTCCAGAGTAGCACACCTACCATACTACAAACTACCATAACTCCAGAGTAGCACACCTACCATACTACAAACTACCATAGCTCCAGAGTAGCACACTGACCATTCTACAAACTACCATAGCTCCAGAGTAGCACACCTACCATACTACAAACTACCATAACTCCTGGAGTAACAAACCTACCATACTGCAAACTACAATAACTCCTAATGTAGCACACCTACCATTCTACAAACTACCATAGCTCCAGAGTAGCACACCTACCATACTACAAACTACCATAACTCCAGAGTAGCACACTGACCATTCTACAAACTACCATAGCTCCAGAGTAGCACACTGACCATTCTACAAACTACCATAGCTCCAGAGTAGCACACCTACCATTCTACAAACTACCATAGCTCCAGAGTAGCACACTGACCATTCTACAAACTACCATAGCTCCAGAGTAGCACACTGACCATTCTACAAACTACCATAGCTCCAGAGTAGCACACCTACCATTCTACAAACTACCATAGCTCCAGAGTAGCACACTGACCATTCTACAAACTACCATAGCTCCAGAGTAGCACACCTACCATTCTACAAACTACCATAGCTCCAGAGTAGCACACCTACCATTCTACAAACTACCATAGCTCCAGAGTAGCACACCTACCATTCTACAAACTACCATAACTCCTGGAGTAAGAAACCTACCATTCTACAAACTACTATAACCCCTGGAGTAGCACACCTACCATACTACAAACTACCATAACTCCTAGAGTAACAAACATACTATACTACAAACTACCATAGCTCCAGAGTAGCAAACTGACCATTCTACAAACTACCATAACTCCTGGAGTAACAAACCTACCATACTACAAACTACCATAACTCCTAAAGTAGCACACCTACCATACTACAAACTATCATATCTCCAGAGTAGCACACCTACCATTCTACAAACTACCATAACTCCTGGAGTAAGAAACCTACCATTCTACAAACTACCATAACTCCTGGAGTAGCACACTGACCATTCTACAAACTACCATAACTCCAGAGTAGCACACCTACCATTCTACAAACTACCATAACTCCTGGAGTAGCACACCTACCATTCTACAAACTACCATAACTCCTGGAGTAGCACACTGACCATTCTACAAACTACCATAGCTCCAGAGTAGCACACCTACCATTCTACAAACTACCATAACTCCTGGAGTAGCACACCTACCATTCTACAAACTACCATAACTCCTGGAGTAGCACACCTACCATTCTACAAACTACCATAACTCCTGGAGTAGCACACCTACCATTCTACAAACTACCATAACTCCTGGAGTAGCACACCTACCACACTACAAACTACCATAGCTCCAGAGTAGCACACCTACCATTCTACAAACTACCATAACTCCAGAGTAGCACACCTACCATTCTACAAACTACCATAACTCCTAAAGTAGCACACCTACCATACTACAAACTACCATAACTCCTGGAGTAGCACACCTACCATAATACAAACTACCATAACTCCTGGAGTAAGAAACCTACCATTCTACAAACTACCATAACCCCTGGAGTAGCACACCTACCATACTACAAACTACCATAACTCCTGGAGTAGCACACCTACCATAATACAAACTACCATAACTCCTGGAGTAGCACACCTACCATACTACAAACTACCATAACTCCAGAGTAGCACACCTACCATTCTACAAACTACCATAACTCCAGAGTAGCACACTGACCATACTACAAACTACCATAACTCCAGAGTAGCACACCTACCATACTACAAACTACCATAACTCCAGAGTAGCACACCTACCATACTACAAACTACCATAGCTCCAGAGTAGCACACTGACCATTCTACAAACTACCATAGCTCCAGAGTAGCACACCTACCATACTACAAACTACCATAACTCCTGGAGTAACAAACCTACCATACTGCAAACTACAATAACTCCTAATGTAGCACACCTACCATTCTACAAACTACCATAGCTCCAGAGTAGCACACCTACCATACTACAAACTACCATAACTCCAGAGTAGCACACTGACCATTCTACAAACTACCATAGCTCCAGAGTAGCACACTGACCATTCTACAAACTACCATAGCTCCAGAGTAGCACACTGACCATTCTACAAACTACCATAGCTCCAGAGTAGCACACCTACCATTCTACAAACTACCATAGCTCCAGAGTAGCACACTGACCATTCTACAAACTACCATAGCTCCAGAGTAGCACACCTACCATTCTACAAACTACCATAGCTCCAGAGTAGCACACTGACCATTCTACAAACTACCATAGCTCCAGAGTAGCACACTGACCATTCTACAAACTACCATAGCTCCAGAGTAGCACACCTACCATTCTACAAACTACCATAGCTCCAGAGTAGCACACTGACCATTCTACAAACTACCATAGCTCCAGAGTAGCACACCTACCATTCTACAAACTACCATAGCTCCAGAGTAGCACACCTACCATTCTACAAACTACCATAGCTCCAGAGTAGCACACCTACCATTCTACAAACTACCATAGCTCCAGAGTAGCACACTGACCATTCTACAAACTACCATAGCTCCAGAGTAGCACACCTACCATTCTACAAACTACCATAACTCCTGGAGTAAGAAACCTACCATTCTACAAACTACTATAACCCCTGGAGTAGCACACTGACCATTCTACAAACTACCATAACTCCTGGAGTAGCACACTGACCATTCTACAAACTACCATAACTCCAGAGTAGCACACCTACCATTCTACAAACTACCATAACTCCTGGAGTAGCACACCTACCATACTACAAACTACCATAACTCCTAAAGTAGCACACCTACCATACTACAAACTACCATATCTCCAGAGTAGCACACCTACCATTCTACAAACTACCATAACTCCTGGAGTAAGAAACCTACCATTCTACAAACTACCATAACTCCAGAGTAGCACACTGACCATTCTACAAACTACCATAACTCCAGAGTAGCACACCTACCATTCTACAAACTACCATAACTCCTGGAGTAGCACACCTACCATTCTACAAACTACCATAACTCCTGGAGTAGCACACTGACCATTCTACAAACTACCATAGCTCCAGAGTAGCACACCTACCATTCTACAAACTACCATAACTCCTGGAGTAGCACACCTACCATTCTACAAACTACCATAACTCCTGGAGTAGCACACCTACCATTCTACAAACTACCATAACTCCTGGAGTAGCACACCTACCATTCTACAAACTACCATAACTCCTGGAGTAGCACACCTACCACACTACAAACTACCATAGCTCCAGAGTAGCACACCTACCATTCTACAAACTACCATAACTCCAGAGTAGCACACCTACCATTCTACAAACTACCATAACTCCTGGAGTAGCACACCTACCATACTACAAACTACCATAACTCCTGAAGTAGCACACCTACCATAATACAAACTACCATAACTCCTGGAGTAAGAACCCTACCATTCTACAAACTACCATAACCCCTGGAGTAGCACACCTACCATACTACAAACTACCATAACTCCTAAAGTAGCACACCTACCATACTACAAACTACCATAACTCCTGGAGTAGCACACCTACCATACTACAAACTACCATAACTCCTAAAGTAGCACACCTACCATACTACAAACTACCATAACTCCAGAGTAGCACACCTACCATTCTACAAACTACCATAACTCCTGGAGTAGCACACCTACCATTCTACAAACTACCATAACTCCAGAGTAGCACACCTACCATTCTACAAACTACCATAACTCCTAAAGTAGCACACCTACCATTCTACAAACTACCATAACTCCTGGAGTAGCACACCTACCATACTGCATACTACCATAACTGCTGGAGTAACAAACCTAATATACTACAAACTACCATAACTCCTAAAGTAGCACACCTACCATTCTACAAACTACCATAACTCATGAAGTAGCATGCTCACTCTACAAACACAATGAAGAATTCAAACTACCATAACCCATGGAGAAGTAAACCTACTGTAAAAACCATATGAAAAACATAAACTATGGTAACTCATGGAATCCCACACCCACTCTAAACACAATATTATGAAAACAAATTACTGCAACTCCTGTAGTAGTACACCTGTCATACTACAAACTACCATAACTCCTAATGTAGCACACCTACCATATAAACACTGTGAAAACCACAAACTACCATAATACCTTGAGTAATTAAAAAAACTACCATAACTCTTGGGGTACCATATCATCTGTAGAAACCCAAACCCAAACTAGTAGTAAAAATCTTTCACAAAAATCCTGTAAAAATCTCAAACTACCATAAGACATTGAATAGCACACCCACTCTAAACACAATATGAAAAAAATATATAACTCCCGTATTAATATACGTGGTATAACGGTTACTGCTATTAAAAACACAAACTACCAGATACACCGGCCAGTAAAAACACCATTCAGACCTGAATGTTCTACCTACTGCAAATCCACCCATAGAAACATGTCTATCGTAATCCCTGGAGTATTATCGCTATGGAAAAAACTACCATAACTCCTGTATTAGCATCCCTTCTATATGCTTACTGCTATTATAAACAAACTACCAGATACACCGTAGCTCTTGTAAAAACACTGTTCAGACTCAAGACCTGGTGTTCTTCCTACTGCAAAATCACCCAGAGGAACATGTGAAATGTCACATCTCTAATGTGAAAACACAACTACCGTAACTCCACAACAGGAACTTACCCACCGTAAAACCCTAATAAAAGCACACCTGAGTTTCCTCCTGCAGCGACGGTAAGAGAGCTGAGCGGCGTGTGCCGGAGAGTACCGTACCTCCTGCAGTACTCTACCCACTACACACTGCTCTAATCACATATTTATGTTTCATGTCGCAGTTAGTCGGTGTGTGTCAGTACACGAGTCTCGCTTAGGTCTCAGGTGAGTTTGTTCTGCGTCTCGCTGCGAAAAGCGGCGCCATCGTGTATCAATACCTGGAACCATCTCCCCTCTGGAGTCTGTCACATATTAATTCAGCACACAAATTTGCATTTTAAATGCTTCCCATTATCTTCGCATAAACAAGACAGTTCAGCGATAAACACAAAACACATTAGTGGGAAATGGAGAAGACCTTTCCTTTGCCTTTGTTCACGGAGCTGCTTCCCCACTGCGGCTGGAGCAGGAGGAGGAGAAGGAAGAGGAGGGATGTCTTTAAATATGAGTCTCATCACATTTCCTCTATTTAATATCTGAAATGCGTCACATGACTCAAAAGGCCTGGGTTAGCATACGTATCTCTATGCAAATGAAAGCCTGGCTTTCTAGGGCACTTGATCGTGGCCTGGTGACCTAGTGCACTATCTAGCTCAGTCAGCAGATCCTGACCTAGTGCACTACATAGGGAGCTCTTCGAGAGCGTCTCATCTGTGTATAGTATAGTGTATGCAAATGAGTAGACAGGATCCAGAATGGGCGGAGCTTGCATTCACATTACTCATCATCTCCTGCATGGAAAAATCGGAGCTTCAGTTTCTGTTACAGAGAAGTTTCCAAAAGCTTGGGAGAATATCGATAATCCCTCACGTTGGCGCTCTTTCCAGCGCTAAGCGAGCTTTGCCTTACCTAAGCACCCGTGCTGAATTTGTCACCTCCTAAATCCTGAATTCCGGTCTCCTTCAGGCCCTGGTGACCGAGCCAAGCCGAGACATAAGAGCGGTGCTAAAAATAGTCGGAGTTGACCATCCAGCCTTGACAGAATTATCCGGATAAAGTCTGCCAGGGTTTCTTTTTTCTTTACAAATGTACAGAGTTTCTCCTCGCCGTCGTCACTTGTTCTGGGATCAAAATCTACATCAACATGTGTTTTTGAAAGTGGTATATGAATACAATTGAACTGAATTGAATCAGTGAATCAGTGATTGAATCAGTGATTCATTTACTTAGATTCATATAAATGATACTAAGGTGTCATTAGCCTGGAGAAACCCAGTTCGTCATTCTGTGTTGTGTTTATTTACTGTAATTGCCTGAGTGTTACAGTGACAGAAAGCTCGCACACACACACACACACACACACACACACACACACACACACATACACACTAGGGAGTCGAGCGTTCAAAACTCTGCCTGTATCAGTGTCATGTCTGTACTGCGAATCATCAACACTGTAATTAAAGCTATCATTTTTAAGACTTTGTGATACAAGTCACTTTGTGAGAACATTCAGCTTCAGATGAATCGCCTCTTGAGTGTTCCTCTCACACACTGACTCCAGACGTCCAGGCATTTAATGGGGCTGAAGACGGATGGAATCAGCAGCTGCCCATTTCCTGACCCTCATCTTAACTCTGCTATTCATCCCGTGCCATGTTTTTTCTCCTCCCACACATATTTCATAAGCTGCAAAAAACACTTATTTTGAAGTGTTAGCCAAATATTTGCTTTAGGAGAAAGTCTTCCTTACGCCGTCGTCTCCGGTTTCACGGACGAGCGCGTGGATGTGAACGTGCTCTTAACGCCATATTAATGGCCCTGTCACATCGGACCGCTCCGTATCTTTAAACAAAATCAGTAAAAGTGCGCTAATCTAAACTTCACAAGCCATTCACATCGCAAATTTTTAAAATACGTCTCGGGGAGGTCGATCCGAATGTCGGATAATGTTTATGTAGTGATTTTGGACGTTGCTGTGTATTTATATTGTTTACTTCATCACTTTATCTTTCATCGCCCAGCGATCGTGTTTGGTCTGACGGGGAAATTATCTTGGCTGAAGCTTTTAACTGGAAGGTTAAAAAAATACGCCTTAATGGCTACTACTCTATTAGGAACATATGTGGAGTGCATTTCTATTCCCCATCGTGGAGGCCCGTTTATTGGCAGTTAACAATTTTAAGCGTGCCAACAAGACATGAAGAGAACAGACCGGATGATTTCTCACCGGCGTCTGTCCTGGAAAGAGCAGGACAGAGGGGTATTAGAGCATTTTTAGACCTAATCCACTTGCCCATGTGCAACGTGCCTGGTTTCAGGCGCATCTCGGATATGTAGGTCAAACTACATCGACTTGCAAGTCTCCAAACTCCGAGCTCCAGGTGAGAGCTGAGCTTGTATAATTATAGTGGACCCACAAGGTGATTATTTATAGGAGCGGGAAGAGAAACCACAGAGGAAGTCCGAGGAGGAGGAGGAGGGGAGGTGAAGGCTAAGCTGCACGTCCCTGAGGTCGGCTTGGGTTTAAATTCCCCCATGGTAGGTGAAAACGTAATTTTTTAAAAGGTTTTTAATCAGAACATCATCAGACGACACATGCCACTCATGAGGACGCCGAGCCATCTACGTCTACGTCTCAGCTGACGTCAGCCCACCCAGAGTGTCCTGACCGGACAGCCAAGGCTGCGGGGAAACAGGAGTGTTCTCAAGGCCGGGTCTTTGTGTGGAGGTCTGATGGAGTCCATCTGGAGGTGGAGGTGGAGCTGAATTCTAAATATTTATAGAGTCGAATATAGAAAGGAAAATTATATGATTATAAGGCACAGCAAGACGTAACTCACCTAACCGCTGTGATTTTCAGTAATTGCCCCAGCAGCAGTTCATTTCATTCTCTTTCTCTTTCTCTCTCTCTTTCTCGCTCAGCACTCCTCTTAAGCACTGATATATTGAAACCTTTACCTCTTTTGACTCTCAAGAATAATTTACATCGCTCACAATCTCACACAATGAACTTTTATACATTGGGCTCTGACCTAATTTTTCATTTTGCAGCTGAACAAAGAAGTAGCTGTGAAAGTTTTTGCAGTTTTCTTTTTTTTTACATAGACATGAAAGTCCACTCTCTACGTCTTTGCACGATTACCCTTTTGACCTTTGACCTGAACATGTGCTGGACCCTTGTTGGCCTGACACATGATCTTGAGTCCCAGCTCTCGCTGACCTTAGTGCTGCCCGGCTAATTAAGCCTCAAACTAGCGGTCTGTTCATCTGCTTTAGACATCGAGAACATGGTCTTCGGGGCAGGAGGTCGGAGAGGACAGGGTTGATGAGAACACCAGCCATAATGAGGGCATGTGTACGCTTTAATAGCGTATTAGGATCCTTCCTGAAGACCTCAGGAATCTGAATGTATAGATTTTTGACTTTGTGTAGTGATGATGAAGATAAATTATTAACGATGAAGATGTGTGATCAAGCAGGGTTACTGTTACCACCCTAAAGACTTATTCCTCTTTTTCTCCAGTTGCCAATGGTTACCATTTTTTAATTTACACTCCCAGTCAAAAGTTTGGACACACCTTTTAATTCAATGTTTTTTGTTTAGAACAATACTGAATTCTAGAACAATACTGGAGATTTCAAAACTATGAAATAACACACATGGACTTCAGTAATCCATATGTAACAACAAAAAACAGTCAGTTGTTATTTTAAGACACGAAGGTCAGGTGTTCTGGAATAGTTCTTGCAAGAACAGTATTATCAAGTGCATTTGCAAAACCCATCAAGCCCCATGATGAAACTGGCTCACATGAAGACCATTTTTAAAGTACATGTTTAAGACCGGACTGAATGATGGGCAATTGGTGTAAGATAATGTATATTTTTTTACACACAGATCTGATGGGGCTAAGAGAAAAGTAAATATTTGTGCATTGTGTGCGAGTCCAACTGTGAGTTTTTTTTATTTTTATATTGAAACGTAATCCAGTCACAGAGCAGAGCGGCTACTTGAACCAGAACAAGCGTTTGGTTGTGTTGTTGTTGTTGTGATGCAATGATGTTTTTTTCCCAATGAAGCAAATCATCTCCGATCTACGATTGCTGTTGTTTTTTGGGCTCTGGAACGGACCCCCACTGGGCTCAATAAAGCGGGACATCCTGCCGGGCGAGCGAGAGATGAGATTGCTGATGCCCTCGAGGAATTGATATTTACTTGACATTTCTTTATTCATTTCATTTTTGCATGCTGTTAAATGCTATATAAATCCTTTAACACTCATACGTGTGTGTGTGTGTGTGTGCTCTTATTCTTGACAGAGCGAGATTAATAAAAGCTTTGATCATGTGATGAAGTACGCTCTATAAAGTGGTATTTATTTAATAATGTCATGTTGTGCTGTAAAAGGTGTAGAAGGTCGGAGCGTCAGCCGCTCTGGAGGTCACTGGGACAGGAAATCATCTGTTAAGGACTGAGATTTCGCTCTTGCAGAGACACATGAAGAAGCGACAGTTTTATTCAGATTAACATGATTATCTGATTGAATCCAATTATAGCCTAAAAAACAAAACAAATCTGGATTTCTTGAGTCTGATTGGTCAGAAGAATAATTAATTAAGTTAAGAGGAATTTATTAAACTAAGAGGAATTTTGGCACTCAAAATGACAGATTTTATATATTAATGCAATTTTTTTAATGTGTAACGTTAAAGGTTAATGATTAAAAGTGACGTATGAAGGGTGCCAAAGATTCTGGACCTCGGCGTAAATGGCATATTGTGTGTTAGTCGCTTTCTTCCTTTCTTCCACGTTATTGTAATATAATTCGAACATTCAAGTCTGAAAAAGTCTAACCTAACATAACCTTAAAAATAAATCAAGTCTGTGACCATTTTAATAACTTCTATCCAAGTCCTGTGGATCGTACAGCGAGCTCGCGGCCCCTGGCTAACACCTCGTGATTTTATCTCCTGAATGATAAATTTAATCCACCAATACGGATTAAAAAATGTAGACGTTTAATCGATAAGCCCTGAGGTCCGCTGGGCAGATGATACAGAGAATCCTGCAGGTGTGCTGGAAAGATCCGGGCTGAATTTCTAGATTTTTCTACGGATGTTTTTTAATCGGCGACCCCGACGACCTTGAAAGGTTTCACTGTAACGAAGTTAATTGTCCGAGCGGTTCTGTTAAAAAGCTACGACGGCGTGAAGAACCGGCGGGTTCTCTGCCTCTCGGCATGAAGCGCATTGTACATTAATTACCACGAGAGAAATTTCCAGCTGTAAGGAAATGAGATCCGGAGAGATCCGAGTGCAGGAGTAATGGCTAGTAACCGTACACCTGCTATGGATTCGCCTCACTTTGGAAGCATTCGATTGATTATTACAACGCAGCACAGTGGTGTGTGTGTGTGTGTGTGTATGTGTGTGTGTGTGTGTAATTGAGCTACATCAAAAGCAGCGTGTAAAAGGGTGTTGCGGTCCTGGTTAAAACCCAGCGAGAGATGGCTCCGAGGCGCCAGGCCACTCCCGCGTCCGCCGAGAGACAGAAAAGCCGCATTGATTTTAAATAATGTTCCCAGTGACTCATCCAGGAGGGCATTTATCAAAGCCATCAAAGGGCCGAGCTCATGTTCGGCCTCCTTTTTTTCCATTTCGGAGGGAGGTCAATAACTGCATTTCGGGATTCGGGCACCGCAAGGCCGATTCCTGTCCGACAACAAAGAGCGGCAACGATGCTGAAAGGTCTGAAGTAATGAAACACGTTTTATTTTTGGATGAATGACCGTAACATCACCGAGCAGCTTCCTGTGTTCTAATCCCCTGGGACAGGAACCTATGCAGTGGCCCTTAATACACCCCAATACTTATGAATCCATCCATGGAGCCCCGCCCACCCCTAACCTGCCCCGCCCAGCCATAAAAACAAACATTGCTACATTAAACATTCATTACTTGACCTTGTTCTTTCTTTTCACTGATCTTTACCATGCTTTATCGAGCGTCACACATCAATATGAAGCTTTTACAGATTGTGTAATGTTCTTTCTTTACTTTTATCGGTTCGTGTTGTGTTTTGTGTGTGCGACAACGTAACGCCATCATCGTTCACCTCAAATCCATGCTCGCCAAAGATAACCTTGTCGGCTGCAGAGTAACGTCGCATTACATCCAGTCAGTTGTCTCAAACAATCCAGGTTCCATCAGTCTCAATGTGTAAAGAGCCCAGCGTTCCTGTCCTGCAGGTGGTGTTATCACGATCTCAGTTCCAACGATCACAGGAGAAAAGCGATCACTCCCCATAAACATCCACACGGTGTTTGTCAAGATCCATCACAGGTCTGCTCTCTACACCACTGCGGCTTGCTCCGTGTTTACATCATCTTGTTTGTGGAAGCCGTGATGTGGCCTGAAGACATCATGGATGCTGGTGAAACACCTGATAAGAGGTTCAGCCACAGGTCACACGCTCATGTGTAGTGGCTCGCCACTTCCTTCTGATGAACCCGAGCCGCAGTTTTGTCAAGCCGCGAGACAGACGAGCGCAAATGTGTCCCGAGTAAATGGAGCTCGAGGCGCACGTTGCTGCCTCTCGGAAAATCGGGGTAAATTAACCATATGACATGAGCATTTGCGAGAGCCGCTCTGTGAGAGAGAGAGAGATGAGAAAGACAACAGTGAGAGCTCTGAGGCACTGGAGGTCTAAACATGCAGTTAAAATAACATTTTCGCTTAAAAATGCTGCAAATAAATACAAATTTTCAGCTTTAAAAAAAAGTTTCTTTCAATTTTCAGAAGTCTTTGTTGATTTTGACCGAACAGAAGCCTTCGAAAGGTTTAAAAGCCTGAACATTAAAGATTTATGAGGATGAGATTCGTAGAGAATGTTGTGTGTGGACAAGCAGTTAGTTAGCGGTTACAGGAACACACTCACTGCTGCAATGCCGATAATACTCTAAAAAGTGTGTTAAAATGTAATCTTCAGCTCGTAGATTTATTTAATTTATTGGAAGGGTGTCAATAC
>NC_080729.1:2084416-2119416 GCF_019097595.1 Hemibagrus wyckioides
CACTTCACAGTCAGTGACCTGAGTGACCATGTCAGGGTGGTAAGATGACAGCATCCAAACATCCCAGTACACCAAACACTCTATGACCATGAACCTTCCAGATCTGCTCCTTTACCTCAGAAAACTATATATTAAAAGCCTAGACTTAAACATTGAGACTGTGTCTGAATCCCGAACACTAATTGGAAGGCTGTTCCATAACTTTGGGACTTTGAAAGAAAAAGCTCTGCCCCCTGCTGTAGCCTTTGCTACTTGAGGTACTACCAGATAACCAGCACCCTTTGAGTAACAGGATTTTATAGTCAATGCAAAATCAATATTAGATACTCGCCTATGTACATCAACGGGTCTGAAGTAAAGCGTGTCTCCAGCTTTGAGTTCCTGGGTGTCCACATCTCTGAGGATCTGTCCTGGCATCTGAACACCTCGACTCCGGTTCGGAAGGTGCAACAGCATCTTTACTTCCTAAGGAGACTGAAGATCTGAAGATCCTGACCAACTTTTACCACTGCATCACTGAGAGCATCTTGATGAGCTCCATCACAGTGTGGCATGGCAGCTCCATGGTGTGTGAAAAGAAATCACTGGAAAGGGTTTTGAAAACCGCCCAACGCATCATCGGCACCCAACTACCTGCCATTGAGTCTCTTCACCACAGTGAAGAGCACAGAGCACACAAAATAATCAAGGACTCCTCCCACCTCCCACCCGAGTCACAAACTGTTCAACCTCCTTCCATCCAGGAGGAGATACAGGTCCATCCTCACCAGAACCAGCAGGTTTAGGGCCAGTTTTTTTCCTTCAACCATAAATCTACTGACCTCTACACTACACCGCTAGGACACTCATGTGTTACTACACTTACCACTTTACAGTTCTGCTCCACCCTGTACATTCTGTTAATATAATATTTTTCACTGTTATACATTCTGTTGTACATTCTGTTATAATATAATATTTCCTCTGTGTAATATAATTAATGTACATATTGTCCATCTCATAGATTACACCTAGTTTTTACTGTATATATCTGTCTATCTATTTGTATACATTTATATATACTATATTTATACATACTGTATACTATCTGTATATTCACTGTATATTATCTGTTACTGTTGTACATACATTGTACATAATGCACACATTTTTAGCACAATTATAACTACACCTGTCACTTTATCTGCTGTAAATACTACCTGCACATACCTCGCCTATACACACTCTACATAGCCTTATTTAACGATGTATATATTTACATATTTATCTGCACTTGTTCATTTGCACAATTTCTACTATTTGCACTTCTGTTAGATGCTAAACAGCAGTTTGTTGCTATGTACTTTGCAATGACAATAATGTTGTATCTATCTATCTATCTATCTATCTATCTATCTATCTATCTATCTATCTATCTATCTATATTTTAATATTATAATCAATATTTTGTAGTCTATGAAATAAAAGAAACTGAAAACCAAAAATAAAAATGAATCTATTCATTTATTATCTTTATATCTTATCATAAATAAATGTCTAGTCATAGTTTAGTGTCTTGTTAATACTTCTCCAAGTTTTTAGCCTCATCTTCTCCACAATGACGAAGCAGAAACGAGTTTTCAGAAGAAATGTATTTAAAACAAAAAACTGAAATATCACATTTACATAAGCCAGCGGTCTTCAATCTCCTTTTCCGGGAAAAGGCCCGGTGTGGCTGCAGGCTTTCATTCCACCCGGGCAGAGCCACACCTGATTCCACTTGTTTAATCAGTTCAACTTGGTCTGCAATCAGGTATCAAGCGTAGCTCCTATTTGGCTGGAATGAAAGCCTGCAGCCACGCCGGCTCTTTTCGCGGATAAGATTGAAGACATCAGTGTTCAGACCCTTTGTTATCAGCCTCGCTATTGAGCTCTGGTGCATCCTAATTCTAGCAATCGGCCTTGAGAAGCTTCTAGAGCTTCGCTAGAGATCACCTGAGCCTGACTGAGCTGTTTGGTTGTAATTAGGAAAGGACACATGTGTCTATATCAGCTCGGAAAAGTTGGTGTGCTGGTCAAGGCAGGATTGTGCCAAGAGATCATTCTCCATCCATCTTTCTCCAGTGGAAGAAATTTGGAACCATCATACACCTTCTGAGATCCTGCTAAACTGAGTAATCAGTGTTGAAGGGCTTTGGTCAGACAGGTAACTAAGAACCTAATAATTATTGTGAATGAGATCCTTCCTTTGTGGAAACTTTGCAGAAGGACATCCACTGGTCCAGCACTCCACAAATCAGGTCTTTATGGTCAAGCAAAATTCAAGCTGAAGACGTTCCTCACTAAAAGGCACATTTGAGAATATTTTGAGACTTGAAACATCTCGAGAGACAAGATCTTCTTGTATAAAATATGGCTACAATTCCTAGCAGCAGGTATGGAGGAAACCAGGCAATGTTCATCACCTCATTCAGAACAAACTCATGGTGATGGCAGCATCATGCTGTGGAGATGTGTTTCTGCTACATGGAATGAAAGACTGGTCAGGATAAAGAGAGTTAAAATCTTCTTCTTAGTGTCTAAGATCTCAGACTGGGATGAAGACGACCACAACCAATAAAACACAGGAGTGTCTTCTGGAGAACTCCGTGAAGAGTCTGGACTTGAACCCAGTGAAGCATCTCTGGAGAGACCTGAAACTGGCTGTGGACTGAATCTTCTCATCCAACCAGGCTGAGCTTGAAGAGTTCTGCCAAGAAGAATGAGAGAATCCTGCTAATGAACGGCATGCTAAGCTGAAATCGAGTTTGCTCCTGTTTTTATCGTGTCCATGTTGATGACTGAGCGTCTTTGTCATGTTCCACTCCACAGTGGAGGTTAATATGAAGCTCATATGAAAGTAGACACTCAGGACCTTTTAGAGAATTTGTAGTGTTTCAGGGTGTTTTCTCTTTAGCTTACTAGGGGTGATGAATTCATAGAAAAGTTCCAAAAAAACAAAATGTTTGTATCTTCAAAGTAAATGTTGATATTAAACCCATTTCTGCTCTCTGAGATGTTCTCCAAGTGCTTGTTCATCTAAAAAGCAGCTCAGATTTCATCTTGAAGCAGTAAAATTCTGGGTAAGGTTCTCCAACAGAGGGAAAAACACACGACTAAAACACACTGAAAGCCAACAGACTCACCCCCAGAAAATCGCTTGATTCTTTATTCTTTAACGTCTGAAAGCGAGTGCACTGGTACACTCCTGGTAACTCATTCCTGGTAAAAGGAAAATATTATTATTATTTTTATTATTATTATTATTTTTATTATTATTATTATTATTGCTATTAGTCCAATGAGTTTTTATAGCCAACATGTACATTTCAGCATGATTTGTAGCTACACCGATAGATAGATAGATAGATAGATAGATAGATAGATAGATAGATAGATAGATAGATAGATAGATAGACTCTAACTCTAAGCTGAAAGACAGCATTATGACATCATAAACTGTGTAGATTGTGTATACACACACTTTTCAGAAGTTTAGAAGTGAAACTTCTTTAACTTGAGTAAAGAACACAGACTGTTCACCTTCTAATGCCGCGTCCTTTTCAGCCATCAGATTCCTCTTTCTGTATTTCCACCACGCGACCTTGAGGGAAAAAAAACTCATTTTCCGAGATTTATGTCACGGCTAAGCAGGAATTCAACCTGTCCTAAGTAGGTCATGTACTTACAGCATTTAATGTACCAATATTCACCAATTTTATGACCTAGATTTGCCTCGGAAAGGGCAACCGGCCCTGTTTAATTAGTGCCCCGATCTTAACCCGAGTGCCTTACTTTACATACTGAAGGAAAAAAATAAAAGAAACGAGAGAAAAAATAAAAAATCCTGCACGTCTTTCCCTGAAGACATCCGGCTTGAAGGTCAAGGTCCAATTAAGAAATGGCGAAGAAATAAATTAGCAGGGTGAAATATCGATTGTTACAGCATCCTTCTGCGTGTCCGAGCGAGCTGTGTAATGGATCTGAAGCAGATGGTCTGTGGTCTTCAGGGACGGAGGAGGATACACTCGCTCGTCTCGCATCTCGCACTCGCACGGCTCGCTCGGGGAACGCACTCTCGGGCCTTTTCCGTTTGCTCAGATGTTGCTTTGGCGCTGAAAAACCCGCTCTGAGAATTCTTTTGCATATTGAAGCTCTCAGATATGCAGAAACAAATATGCTGCTGGTGTTGTGTGTGTGTGTGTGTGTGTGTGTATGTGTGTGTGTGTGGTCTCAAATCACCAATCTGAGCGCTTCTGAGAACAACAGAAAAACTCACTCACCTTCTGCTTTACTCTGGAGCTGCTTTACATGTCGATTTATTATCTCTCTCACACACACACACACACACACACACACACACAGGGTGCTAATTATACATGTGATCACACAAACACATGCGTGATCAATGTGTGTGTAGTAAATACATCTCTACTGAACGTTCCAGAACTTCAGGAGGTTCTCATCTGTCCATCACACACACTCTCTCTCTCTCTCTCTCTCTCTCTGTGTCTCTCTCTCTCTCTCTCTCTGTCTCTCTCTCTCGCTCTCTCTGTGTCTCTCTCTCTCTCTGTGTCTCTCTCTCTCTGTCTCTCTCTCTCTCTCTCTCTCTATCTTCAGTCTTCTATCTATCTATCTATCTATCTATCTATCTATCTATCTATCTATCTATCATCTCTCTCTCTCTCTCTCTCTCTCTCCAGTCTCTCTCTGTCTCTCTCTCTCTCTATCTTCAGTCTTCTATCTATCTATCTATCTATCTATCTATCTATCTATCTATCTATCTATCTATCATCTCTCTCTCTCTCTCTCTCTCCAGTCTCTCTCTGTCTCTCACTCTCTCTATCTTCAGTCTTCTATCTATCTATCTATCTATCTATCTATCTATCTATCTATCTATCTATCTATCTATCTATCTATCTATCTATCATCTCTCTCTCTCCCTCTCTCTCTCTCTCTCCAGTCTCTCTCTGTCTCTCTCTCTCTCTATCTTCAGTCTTCTATCTATCTATCTATCTATCTATCTATCTATCTATCTATCTATCTATCTATCTATCTATCTATCTATCTATCTATCTATCTATCATCTCTCTCTCTCTCTCTCTCCAGTCTCTCTCTGTCTCTCTCTCTCTCTATCTTCAGTCTTCTATCTATCTATCTATCTATCTATCTATCTATCTATCTATCTATCTATCTATCTATAGTCTCTCTCTCTCTCTCTCTCTCTCTCTGTGCTCTAACATTCTGTTTTGAACGTTTCAGGACTTTATGGAGAGAAGACAGAGCACTTTTGCACGACAGAATTTTTCGGTGTTTTGACTGACGGCAGAACGACCTGACCCGAGTTCTGACCCGTGTACAGAGCTGCTGGATTATGGTTCATGTTCATGTTCAGGTTCATGTTCAGGTTCATGTTCAGGTTCCAGAAACAGCAATAATGAAGAAGTAAAACTCCAAGAATTTTTGTAACAGCAACAAAAAAAAATCCTGAGAGGAAAAGGACACAATTAGTTGTTAGAGGCTGAGAAACAATTTTAGGGTTTTATGCTACAGAAGAAAGTAAAACAGGTCAATTAACAGTTTCCAGGAAATACAACAGTGTGCCATGTCAATTCTCTAAAAAAAAAAGAAAGAAAGAAAAGACAAGAAAAGAAAAGAACGAAAAAAAGAAAAGAATAAAAAAAATAGAAAAAGACTTCTGAATGGATTTAATATTCAGATTTTTTTGTTAGACATTTTTCTTTATAAAATCCCCCCCCACACACACAGGCACGCACGCACACCCACACACACGCACGCACACACAGGCACGCGCACACGCACCCACACACACGCACGCACACACAGGCACGCACGCACGCACACGCACCCACACACACGCACGCACACACAGGCACGCACGCACGCACACGCACCCAAACGCACGCACGCACACACAGGCACGCACGCACACGCACCCAAACACACGCACGCACACACAGGCACGCACGCACGCACACGCACCCACACACACGCACATGCACATACACACACACGCATGCACGCACGCACACCCACACACACACACACTATATACTACCCTTATGAAAAGTTTACATTTACATAACTATTGAATTAGTTCATTTTAAAATACAGAGAGAGAGAGAAAGAGAGAGAGAGACGAGACGAGAGAGACTGGAGAGAGACTGGAGTGAGAGAGATAATAAAACCAAGAGAAATCAGAAGAGACAGATTTGAACTATAAATAAATAAATTTATGTGACTCTACATCTTTCTTTTCTTGTTTCTTTTTTCTTTCTTTTTCTTTTTTATTCATTTTGATGTTCAGTTTATTTGGTAAACATATTTTTGTCCCTTTGTCTCTTCTCGGGGACACAAACTTTTGCATACTGGGTTTATGAGGAAACTAAATCTGGATCCTGTTTGTTTATTTATTTATTTATTTATTTATTTATTTATTTATTTATTCATTCAGGTCTTTAATCTGTTTGATTTTTAAAAAAAATTTTATTCTTTTACAGATTTCTTTTTATAATTTTTTTTACGATTTATTTTCCATTTTATAATTTTTATATTTTATATTTTTCTATATATTTTTTTGTTTCATGTATATTTCTTTCTTTCTTTCTTTCTTTCTTCAATAGGTTTATGGAACTTTAGCCTACTTTATCAGGTAAACTTCTCCTCCGTCTCCTCCATCTCTCCCTCACGCCTGAGCTCCTCAGCCCCTAAGCTCCTGGGTTCTCGGCGGTGTCCGTCAGCAGGACCCACCCTCACGCTGCAGGTATCTGTTGCAGCTCTGCCCCCTCGCTGCCTTACCGCACTAATTAGCGCACGCTGGATGTTAGCGGAGGCTAGCTCATTAGCAGGATCAGGTGGTGTGTGCGGGTTGGAAGTCGATCCTTCAGCTGCAGACACGCTGAGCATCCAGCTTCATCTGAGCCTCAGACGAAACCAGCAGAAATCCTCATCCTGTTTCTGCAGGCCTGCGTGATGCAGCTTCCTGATTCAGACACACTCTCTGTACACGTGCAGGAAGGGTGTGTCTGAGCACGAGAGATGGGCGTGAAGGAGAGACGTCTCACAGAACCATCTCAAAGAACCAACACACAGACCCATCATGCAGAACCATCATACAGAAACTTCAGACAGAAACATCACACAGAACACCTTGCAGCACCGTCACAAAGAACCATCTCACAGAAACTTCCAGCAGATTCATCTACATCATGAAGAAGCTTCTCTCAGAACCATAACAAAGACCCATCGTGTAGAACCTTCACCCCGACCCATCACCCAGAATCATCACCCAGAACCATTACCCAGAACCATTACAGAGAACCATCACCCAGAATCATCACCCAGAACCATTACCCAGAACCATCACCCAGAATCATCACACAAACCCATGATCCAGTACCAACACAGAACCATAACCAAGACCCATCAAGCAATACCATCACCCAGACCCATAACCCAGGACCATGAACCATAAGGAACCATCACAAGAACTGGAAAGAAACAAAACATTATTATTATTATTATTATTATTATTATTATTGTTGTTGTTGTTGTTGTTGTTGTTGTTGTTTTTATTCATTTATTTTGTTTTTTCCTGGTCACTACTTCAACCTTAGAGAAGAATAAAGTCTTTGTTATATATGAATATTATGTATATATATATTTGTTATATATGATCGTTTTCTGCAGTGTTGAAGCTGATCCTATGAGGAGGAAGAAAATAAAACAATCAGTAAAATGGTAAAGAAAGTCAAATGTCAAACCTCCTGAAATAATGAAAATATTAGGGTTTTAAAATATGGAGGAAGTGAAGAGAAGTAAGAAAGAATAATTAAAATGATTTAAATAACAGCAGGAGAAAAGGAGGAGAAGAAACGAGAGAATGAACAGATGCTGGTGTGGATGAGCTCCTCAACACAAAAACACACACAATTAACAGCGAGAGAGGAAGGAGAGAGAAACACAACCCGCTGGAGATGAAGAGGAATCGTTATTAAATCTAATGGAGCTTAATTTTTGTTTTTGTTGAAAAAATAAAACAGCAGAAATGGTTGGAAAGTAGAGCAGCACTTCAGACAGGTTCTGTGTGGAACGCTGAAGAGCCTCTTAACATTTAAAAGCCAGAGGAAATCCACTGAGTCTCGCTTCCACACACCTTCAGCTCATTTATTTATTTATTTATTTATTTATTTATTTATTTATTTATTTATTTATTTATTTATTTATTTATCATCTCAGTCTCTACTTCTTTCTTTCTTTCTTTCTTTCTTTCTTTCTTTCTTTCTTTCTTTCTTTCTTTCTTTCTTTCTTTCTTTCTTTCTTTCTTCATACACCTTCAGTTTATTTATTTATTTGTTTGTTTATTTATTTATTGTCTCATTCTCTACTTGTCTTTCTTTCTTTCTTTCTTTCTTTCTTTAGGAGTTAGTTATTTACTC
Organism: Hemibagrus wyckioides; assembly: GCF_019097595.1. NCBI lineage: Eukaryota > Metazoa > Chordata > Actinopteri > Siluriformes > Bagridae > Hemibagrus > Hemibagrus wyckioides. Next base: position 2,092,894 of record NC_080729.1, read on the forward strand.
CATTTTTGTGTTTCAGGTTTCTTTTTTTGTTGTTGTTTTGGAAAAAGAAAAAACTCAGAATTACTGACCTGATGGAGAAGTGTTAGAAAACTCTCAGTGTGTCATATTTATTGATGCCAACTTAATAATTAAACCTGCTTCATTACACAATCGAACAACTGGTCTGTGTGTGTGTGTGTGTGTGTGTGTAGTATGGTTTGTGTTGTGTGTCATGTCTACTGGGTAGTTTATATTGGGTAGTTTATTGTGGGCTGTGTGTAGTGAGCGTGTTGTGTGTTGCTTATTTGGCAGTGTGTTGTGTATAGTGTGTAGTGTATACTGGGTACAGTGTGTTGTGTGTGTGTGATGTGTGTAGTGTATATTAGGTAATTTATAGTGTGTAGTGTGTGTGTTTGTGTGTGTGTATGCAGTGTGTGATGTGTGTAGTGTATATTAGGTAGTTTACAGTGTGTAGTATGTGTGTAATGTGTTGTGTGTAGTGTGTGTTGTGTGATGTTTGTTGTGTGTTATGTGTAGTGTGTAGTGTATATTAAGTAGTTTATAGTGTGTAGTGTGTGTGCAGTGTGTGTGTGTGTGTGTGTGTGTGTGTGTGTGTGTATGTATGCAGTGTGTAGTGTATATAGTTTACAGTGTGTAGTATGTGTGTAATTTGTTGTGTGTAGTGTGTGTTGTGTGATGTTTGTTGTGTGTTATGTGTAGTGTGTAGTGTATATTAAGTAGTTTATAGTGTGTAGTGTGTGTGTGTGTGTGTATGTATGCAGTGTGTAGTGTATATAGTTTACAGTGTGTAGTATGTGTGTAATGTGTTGTGTGTAGTGTATAGTGTGTAGTTTATAGTGTGGTGTGTTGTATGATGTTTGTTGTGTGTTATGTGTAGTGTATAGTGTGTAGTTTATAGTGTGGTGTGTTGTGTGATGTTTGTTGTGTGTTATGTGTAGAGTGTAGTGTATATTAAGTAGTTTATAGTGTGTAGTGTGTGTGCAGTGTGTGTGTGTGTATGTATGTATGCAGTGTGTAGTGTATATAGTTTACAGTGTGTAGTATGTGTGTAATGTGTTGTGTGTAGTGTATAGTTTATAGTGTAGTGTGTGTTGTATGATGTTTGTTGTGTGTTATGTGTAGTGTATAGTGTGTAGTTTATAGTGTGGTGTGTTGTGTGATGTTTGTTGTGTGTTATGTGTAGAGTGTAGTGTATATTAAGTAGTTTATAGTGTGTAGTGTGTGTGCAGTGTGTGTGTGTGTATGTATGTATGCAGTGTGTAGTGTATATAGTTTACAGTGTGTAGTATGTGTGTAATGTGTTATGTGTAGTGTATAGTTTATAGTGTGGTGTGTTGTGTGATGTTTGTTGTGTGTTATGTGTAGAGTGTAGTGTATATTAAGTAGTTTATAGTGTGTAGTGTGTGTGCAGTGTGTGTGTGTGTATGTATGTATGCAGTGTGTAGTGTATATAGTTTACAGTGTGTAGTATGTGTGTAATGTGTTGTGTGTAGTGTATAGTTTATAGTGTAGTGTGTGTTGTATGATGTTTGTTGTGTGTTATGTGTAGTGTATAGTGTGTAGTTTATAGTGTGGTGTGTTGTGTGATGTTTGTTGTGTGTTATGTGTAGTGTATAGTGTGTAGTTTATAGTGTGGTGTGTTGTGTGATGTTTGTTGTGTGTTATGTGTAGAGTGTAGTGTATATTAAGTAGTTTATAGTGTGTAGTGTGTGTGCAGTGTGTTGTGTGTAATGTGTTGTGTATATTAGGTTTATAGTGTGTGTACTGAGTTGTGTGATGTGTGTAGTTTGTTATGCATAGTGTGTAGTGTGTACACTATAAAAAATCTGCCCTGTAACGCCCCCTCATCACCTCCTCCTCCTCCTCTTCTTCTTCCTCCTCCTCCTCTTCGCCTCACATTAGCATGGAGTGCGACCAAATCACCATGGAGATGTGATAATTAACACTGATGGGAAATGTCATATCCAACACAGATCTGCCGGCACGTTTGCAGCGTGCTAATAGCGTAGCTGTCTGTCTGTCTGTGTGGCGGAAAAAGGCGGAGTCGAGACGATCCCTGACACCCGGTACACGAAGAAAAACCCAAAATGAGCCCAAATCCGACGTCTGGAAGCCCTTCACTGTGTCGATTATCCACTCCAGCGGCACTGAGACACAAATCCACTGCTGCTGAAAGAAGAGGTCCTGAACCGCAGGAGCGCTCTCCAAACAGCTAAAACAGTGCTAAGTGCACGCTGACCCTCTTTATAGCGTTAATCCAGACGCGGGTCAGGTGATCACACCGCGCGGACTTGTCTGGGGAAATCTGATTTAAAGAGACGAGTGAGAAATGGATCAGAGACAAAACAGAATCAGTTCCAAAAACACACAACCTTCAGGAGGACCATGATGATGAGGACCATGATGATGATGATGAGGACCATGATGATAATGAGGACCATGATGATGATGATGATGAGGACCATGATGATGATGATGAGGACCATGATGATGATGATGATAATGAGGACCATGATGATGATGATGATGAGGACCATGATGATGATGATGAGGATCATAATGATGATGAGGACCATGATGATGATGATGATGATGAGGACCATGATGATGATGATGATAATGAGGACCATGATGATGATGATGATAATGAGGACCATGATGATGATGATGATGATGAGGACCATAATGATGATGATGATAATGAGGACCATGATGATGATGATGATAATGAGGACCAAGATGATGATGATGATAATGAGGACCATGATGATGGTGATGATGATGAGGACCATGATGATGATGATGAGGACCATGATGATGATGATGATAATGAGGACCATGATGATGATGATAATGAGGACCATGATGATGATGATGATAATGAGGACCATGATGATGGTGATGATGATGAGGACCATGATGATGATGATGAGGACCATGATGATGATGATGATAATGAGGACCATGATGATGATGATGATGAGGACCATGATGATGATGATGATAATGAGGACCATGATGATGATGATAATGAGGACCATGATGATGATGATGATAATGAGGACCATGATGATGGTGATGATGATGAGGACCATGATGATGATGATGATGAGGACCATGATGATGATGATGATAATGAGGACCATGATGATGATGATAATGAGGACCATGATGATGATGATGATAATGAGGACCATGATGATGGTGATGATGATGAGGACCATGATGATGATGATGATAATGAGGACCATGATGATGATGATGATAATGAGGACCATGATGATGATGATGATGAGGACCATAATGATGATGATGATAATGAGGACCATGATGATGATGATGATAATGAGGACCATGATGATGATGATAATGAGGACCATGATGATGATGATGATAATGAGGACCATGATGATGGTGATGATGATGAGGACCATGATGATGATGATGAGGACCATGATGATAATGAGGACCATGATGATGATGATGATGATGAGGACCATGATGATGATGATGAGGACCATAATGATGATGATGATGATAATGAGGACCATGATGATGATGATGATAATGAGGACCATGATGATGATGATGATGAGGATCATAATGATGATGAGGACCATGATGATGATGATGATGATGAGGACCATAATGATGATGATGATAATGAGGACCATGATGATGATAATGAGGACCATGATAATGATGATGATAATGAGGACCATGATGATGATGATGATGAGGACCATGATGATGATGATGATGAGGATCATAATGATGATGAGGACCATGATGATGATGATGATGATGATGATGAGGACCATGATGATGATGATGATGAGGACCATAATGATGATGAGGACCATGATGATGATGATGATGAGGACCATGATGATGATGATGATAATGAGGACCATGATGATGATGATGATGAGGACCATGATGATGATGATGATGAGGATCATAATGATGATGAGGACCATGATGATGATGATGATGATGATGAGGAGGACCATGATGATGATGAGGACCATGATGATGATGATGATGAGGACCATGATGATGATGATGATAATGAGGACCATGATGATGATGATGATGATTACCATAATGATGATGATAATGAGGACCATGATGATGATGATGATGAGGACCATGATGATGATGATGAGGACCATAATGATGATGAGGACCATGATGATGATGATGATGAGGACCATGATGATGATGATGATGGAGTTCCATTTAGCCCTTAAATCTTAATCATTATATACATAAACTTGAAGTGTGTGTTGTGTATTGTGTAGTACGGTGTGTGTGATGTATGAAGTGTGTATTGTATAAATAATAAAAATAATAATAAGTTGTGTGTATGTGTGTGACGTGTAGTGTGTAGTACAGTGTGTGTGGTGTAGTGTGTATGATGTGTGGCGTGTAGTATGGTGTGTGTGGTGTATGTAGTGTTGTGTAGTATGTAGTATGGTGTGTGTGTGGTGTAGTGTGTAGTATAGTGTGTGTGGTGTATGTAGTGTTGTGTAGTGTGTAGTATGGTGTGTGTGGTGTATGTAGTGTGTAGTATGGTGTATTCTGTAGTGTGTAGTACAGTGTGTGTGGTGTAGTGTATATGATGTGTGGTGTGTAGTGTGTAGTATGGTGTGTGTGGTGTATGTAGTGTTGTGTAGTATGTAGTATGGTGTGTGTGGTGTATGTAGTGTGTAGTATGGTGTATTCTGTAGTGTGTAGTACAGTGTGTGTGGTGTAGTGTATATGATGTGTGGTGTGTAGTGTGTAGTATGGTGTGTGTGGTGTATGTAGTGTTGTGTAGTGTGTAGTATGGTGTATGTGGTGTGTAGTATGGTGTGTGGTGTATGTAGTGTGTAGTATGGTGTGTGTGGTGTATGTAGTGTTGTGTAGTGTGTAGTTTGGTGTGTGTGGTGTAGTGTGTATTATGGTGTGTGGTGTATGTAGTGTTGTGTAGTGTGTAGTATGGTGTGTGTGGTGTGTAGTATGGTGTGTGTGGTGTGTGTAGTGTTGTGTAGTGTGTAGTATGGTGTGTGTGGTGTATGTAGTGTTGTGTAGTGTGTAGTATGGTGTGTGTGGTGTAGTGTGTAGTACGGTGTGTGTAATGTATGTAGTGTTGTGTAGTGTGTAGTATGGTGTGTGTGTGTGTGTGGTGTATGTAGTGTTGTGTAGTGTGTAGTATGGTGTGTGTGGTGTATGTAGTGTTGTGTAGTGTGTAGTATGGTGTGTGTGTGGTGTAGTGTGTAGTATGGTGTGTGTAGTGTATGTAGTGTTGTGTAGTGTGTAGTATGGTGTGTGTGTGGTGTGTGTAGTATGGTGTGTGTGTGTGTGTAGTATGTAGTGTTGTGTGGTGTGTAGTATGTTGTGTAGTGTGTAGTTGGTGTGTAGTATGTTGTGTAGTGTGTAGTATGTAGTGTTGTGTGGTGTGTAGTATGTTGTGTAGTGTGTAGTTGGTGTGTAGTATGTTGTGTAGTGTGTAGTATGGTGTGTGTGGTGTGTGTAGTATGGTGTGTGTGTGTGTGTAGTATGTAGTGTTGTGTGGTGTGTAGTATGTTGTGTAGTGTGTAGTTGGTGTGTGTGTGGTGTGTGTAGCATGGTGTGTGTGTGTGTAGTATGTAGTGTTGTGTAGTGTGTAGTATGGTGTGTGTGGTGTATGTAGTGTTGTGTAGTGTGTAGTATGGTGTGTGTGGTAGTATGGTGTGTGGTGTATGTAGTGTGTAGTATGGTGTGTGTGTGGTGTGTGTAGTATGGTGTTGTGTGGTGTATGTAGTGTTGTGTAGTGTTTAGTATGGTGTGTGGTGTATGTAGTGTGTAGTATGGTGTGTGTAGTGTATGTAGTGTGTAGTGTGTAGTATGGTGTGTGTGGTGTATGTAGTGTGTAGTGTGTAGTATGGTGTGTGTGGTGTATGTAGTGTTGTGTAGTGTATAGTATGGTGTGTATGGTTTATGTAGTGTGTAGTATGGTGTGTGTGGTGTATGTAGTGTGTAGTGTGTAGTATGGTGTGTGTGGTGTATGTAGTGTGTAGTGTGTAGTATGGTGTGTGTGGTGTATGTAGTGTTGTGTAGTGTGTAGTATGGTGTGTGTGTGGTATGTGTAGTATGGTGTGTGTGTGTGTAGTATGTAGTGTTGTGTGGTGTGTAGTATGGTGTGTGTGTGGTGTGTGTAGTATGGTGTGTGTGTGTAGTATTTAGTGTTGTGTGGTGTGTAGTATGTTGTGTAGTGTGTAGTTGGTGTGTAGTATGTTGTGTAGTTTGTAGTATGTAGTGTTGTGTGGTGTGTAGTATGTTGTGTAGTGTGTAGTTGGTGTGTAGTATGTTGTGTAGTGTGTAGTATGGTGTGTGTGTGGTGTGTGTAGTATGGTGTGTGTGTGTGTAGTATGTAGTGTTGTGTGGTGTGTAGTATGTTGTGTAGTGTGTAGTTGGTGTGTGTGTGGTGTGTGTAGTATGTAGTGTTGTGTAGTGTGTAGTATGGTGTGTGTGTGGTGTGTGTAGTATGGTGTGTGTGTGTGTAGTATGTAGTGTTGTGTGGTGTGTAGTATGTTGTGTAGTGTGTAGTATGGTGTGTGTGTGTGGTGTGTGTGTGTGTAGTATGTAGTGTTGTGTGGTGTGTAGTATGTTGTGTAGTGTGTAGTTGGTGTGTGTGGTGTGTAGTATGGTGTGTGTAGTGTATGTAGTGTTGTGTAGTGTGTAGTATGGTGTGTGTGTGTGTAGTATGGTGTGTGTGTGGTGTGTGTAGTATGGTGTGTGTAGTATGTAGTGTTGTATGGTGTGTAGTATGTTGTGTAGTGTGTAGTTGGTGTGTGTGGTGTGTAGTATGTAGTGTTGTGTGATGTGTAGTATGGTGTGTGTGTGGTGTGTGTAGTATGGTGTGTGTGTGTGTGTAGTATGTAGTGTTGTGTGGTGTGTAGTATGGTGTGTGTGTGGTGTGTGTAGTATGGTGTGTGTGTGTGTGTAGTATGTAGTGTTGTGTGGTGTGTAGTATGTTGTGTAGTGTGTAGTATGGTGTGTGTGTGGTGTGTGTAGTATGGTGTGTGTGTAGTATGTAGTGTTGTGTGGTGTGTAGTATGTTGTGTAGTGTGTAGTTGGTGTGTGTGGTGTGTAGTATGGTGTGTGTAGTGTATGTAGTGTTGTGTAGTGTGTAGTATGGTGTGTGTGTGTAGTATGGTGTGTGTGTGGTGTGTGTAGTATGGTGTGTGTGTGTGTGTAGTATGTAGTGTTGTGTGGTGTGTAGTATGTTGTGTAGTGTGTAGTTGGTGTGTGTGGTGTGTAGTATGGTGTGTGTAGTGTATGTAGTGTTGTGTAGTGTGTAGTATGGTGTGTGTGTGTAGTATGGTGTGTGTGTGGTGTGTGTAGTATGGTGTGTGTGTGTGTGTAGTATGTAGTGTTGTGTGGTGTGTAGTATGTTGTGTAGTGTGTAGTTGGTGTGTGTGTGTGTGTAGTATGTGTGTGTGTATTGTATGTAGTGTTGTGTAGTGTGTAGTATGATGTGTAGTATGGGGTGTGTGTGGTGTGTGTAGTATGGTGTGTGTGTGTGTGTAGTATGTAGTGTTGTGTGGTGTGTAGTATGTTGTGTAGTGTGTAGTTGGTGTGTGTGTGTGTGTAGTATGTAGTGTTGTGTGGTGTGTAGTATGTTGTGTAGTGTGTAGTTGGTGTGTGTGTGTGTGTAGTATGTAGTGTTGTGTGGTGTGTAGTATGTTGTGTAGTGTGTAGTATGGTGTGTGTGTGGTGTGTGTAGTATGGTGTGTGTGTGTGTGTAGTATGTAGTGTTGTGTGGTGTGTAGTATGTTGTGTAGTGTGTAGTTGGTGTGTGTGGTGTGTAGTATGGTGTGTGTAGTGTATGTAGTGTTGTGTAGTGTGTAGTATGGTGTGTGTGTGTGTAGTATGGTGTGTGTGTGGTGTGTGTAGTATGGTGTGTGTGTGTGTAGTATGTAGTGTTGTGTGGTGTGTAGTATGTTGTGTAGTGTGTAGTTGGTGTGTAGTCTGATTTCTCCATCAGTTGTGTTCTTTCCTGCTGCACTGCTCTGTTCTCCTCGTGGGTTTGTGAGCTGCTGAACACGGCCTCCTCTTCTGCTGGGATTTTTTATTCATTTATTTATTTATTTTCCAGTTCCTGCTGCTTGGCAAGTCATCAGTTAGCGCTCGCTTGACATTCGAGTAGGATGAAGAGTAATTTGTGTAGGATATTTTATTTGTTTTCTTCAGCGTCACAACAAACAAAACAAACACACCGACAAACTCCTTCCTCCCTTCTTCATCTCTCTCTTTCTCTCTCTCTCTCACTTTTCTCCTGAAAGCTGGATATATTTTCTTGCGACTAACAAACGCCATGTTGCGTAAATCCTGGGAGTTTATCTGTGCATCAGATCTGAGATAAAGCAGGCATGTACGCTTGGTACCAGGCTACACACACACACACACACACACACCTGTTCCAGCCCACGTCTGCTCGTATTAGCACTCAGTCTCCAGCTCAATAACAGTGTTATATTTTCTCTTGATGAGTTTGAGTTACGATCATGAGGTCATTATTCGAGTTCCTCCTCACGTCAGGTTTGAACACTAATACTCCATCATGTTTCTCCATCTGGAAGATGATCCTGTTTTTCCAAAGTGAACATGTCGGAAAAAATCTAAAATTTTGTTAAAATGTGCCAAAATGTATACACCAGGAAAGAAGAGAAATAAACGAAATAGACAGGAAAAGAACATTAACGTGTGTGTGTGTGTGTGTGTGTGTGTGTGAGGTCTGACAGCATATATGTCGAATAAAATTAAATCTCAGACTTCATATATGAGATTATTCATAAAACATTAAATACCTCTTTGACTGAGACTAACCAGAACAGAGGACACACCCACTTTACAGAGAAACAGAGGCCACACCCCATTTACTCCCCATTGACTAACCAGAACAGAGGACACACCCACTTTACAGAGAAACAGAGGCCACACCCCATTTACTCCCCATTGACTAACCAGAACAGAGGACACACCCACTTTACAGAGGCACAAGGCCACACCTTCTTTACTTAGAGAAACAGAGGCCACACCTTCTTTACCAAGAGACATAGAGGCCACACCTTCTTTACTTAGAGAAACAGAGGCCACACCTTCTTTACCAAGAGACATAGAGGCCCCACCTTCTTTACTTAGAGAAACAGAGGCCCCACCTTCTTTACTTAGAGAAACAGAGGCCCCACCTTCTTTACTTAGAGAAACAGAGGCCCCACCTTCTTTACCAAGAGACATAGAGGCCCCACCTTCTTTACTTAGAGAAACAGAGGCCCCACCTTCTTTACTTAGAGAAACAGAGGCCACACCTTCTTTACTTAGAGAAACAGAGGCCACACCTTCTTTACTTGGAGACACAGAAGCCCCACCTTCTTTACCAAGAGACATAGAGGCCCCACCTTCTTTACTTAGAGAAACAGAGGCCACACCTTCTTTACTTAGAGAAACAGAGGCCCCACCTTCTTTACTTAGAGAAACAGAGGCCCCACCTTCTTTACTTAGAGAAACAGAGGCCACACCTTCTTTACTTAGAGAAACAGAGGCCACACCTTCTTTACTTAGAGAAACAGAGGCCACACCTTCTTTACCAAGAGACATAGAGGCCCCACCTTCTTTACTTAGAGAAACAGAGGCCCCACCTTCTTTACTTAGAGAAACAGAGGCCCCACCTTCTTTACTTAGAGAAACAGAGGCCCCACCTTCTTTACTTAGAGAAACAGAGGCCCCACCTTCTTTACTTAGAGAAACAGAGGCCACACCTTCTTTACTTGGAGACACAGAAGCCCCACCTTCTTTACTTAGAGACACAGAGGCCACACCTTCTTTACCAAGAGACATAGAGGCCCCACCTTCTTTACTTAGAGAAACAGAGGCCACACCTTCTTTACTTGGAGACACAGAAGCCACACCTTCTTTACTTAGAGGCACAGAGGCCACACCTTCTTTACTTAGTGAACTACATACACACCATACTACACACCACACAACACTACATACACTACACACCATACTACACACCACACACACCATACTACACTCTACACACTACATACACCACACACACACACCATACTACACACTACACAACACTACATACACCACACACACACCAAACTACACACTACACAACACTACATACACCACACACACCATACTACACACAAAAACTACATACACCACACACACACACACCATACTACGCACTACACAACACTACATACACAACACACACAATACTACACACTACACAACACTACATACACCACAAAACACCATACTACACACTACACCACACTACATACACCACACACACCATACTACACACTACACCACACTACATACACCACACACACCATACTACACACTACACAACACTACATACACCACACACACCATACTACACACCACACACACCATACTACACACTACACAACACTACATACACCACACACACACACACTCCATACTACACACTACACAACACTACATACACCACACACACCATACTACACACTACACAACACTACATACACCACACACACACCATACTACACACTACACAACACTACATACACTACACACACACACCATACTACACACTACACAACACTACATACACCACACACACACACCATACTACACACTACACAACACTACATACACCACACACACCATACTACACACTACACAACACTACATACACCACACAACACCATACTACACACTACATACACCACACACACCATACTACACACTACACGACACTACATACACCACACACACACCATACTACACACTACACCACACTACATACACCATACACACACACACCATACTACACACTACACAACACTACATACACCACACACACACACACCATACTACACACTACACAACACTACATACACCACACACATCATACTACACACTGCACAACATACACCACACACACCATACTACACACTACACAACACTACATACACCACACACACACACACCATACTACACACTACACAACACTACATACACCACACACATCATACTACACACTACACAACATACACCACACACACCATACTACACACTACACAACACTACATACACCACACACACACACACCATACTACACACTACACAACACTACATATATTACACACACACACCATACTACACACTACACAACACTACATACACCACACACACACACCATACTACACACTACACAACACTACATACACCACACACACCATACTACACACTACACAACACTACATACACCACACACACCATACTACACACTACACCACACTACATACACCATACATACCATACTACACACTACACAACACTACAGACACCACACACACAAACCATACTACACACTACACAACACTACATACACCACACACACACACCATACTACACACCACACAACACTACATACACTACACACCATACTACACACCACACACACGATACTACACACTACACAACACTACATACACTACACAACACCATACTACACACTACACAACACTACATACACCACACACACACCATACTACACACTACACAACACCATACTACACACAACACTATATACACCACACACACACACCATACTACACACTACACAACACTACATACACCACACAACACCATACTACACACTACACCACACTACATACACCACACACACCATACTACACACTACACCACACTACATACACCACACACACCATACTACACACTACACAACACTACATACACCACACACACCATACTACACACCACACACACCATACTACACACTACACAACACTACATACACCACACACACCATACTACACACTGCACAACACTACATACACCACACACACCATACTACACACTACACCACACTACATACACCATACACACCATACTACACACTACACAACACTACATACACCACACACACCATACTACACACTACACAACACTACATACACCACACACACCATACTACACACCATACACACCATACTACACACTACACAACACTACATACACCACACACACCATACTACACACTACACAACACTACATACACCACACACACCATACTACACACTACACCACACTACATACACCATACACACCATACACACCATACTACACACTACACAACACTACATACACCACACACACCATACTACACACTACACCACACTACATACACCATACACCCCATACTACACACTACACAATACTACAGACACCACACACACACACACCATACTACACACTACACAACACTACATACACCACACACACACCATACTACACACTACATACACCACACACACACCATACTACACACTACACAACACTACATACACCACACACACACCATACTACACACTACACAACACTACATACACTACACACCATACTACACACCACACACACGATACTACACACTACACAACACTACATACACTACACAACACCATACTACACACTACACAACACTACACAACACCATACTACACACTACACAACACTACATACACCACACACACACCAAACTACACACTACACAACACTACATACACCACACACCATATTACACACTACACAACACTACATACACCACACATACAATAGTACACACTACACAACACTACATACACCACACACACACCCTACTACACACTACACAACACTACATACACCACACACACACCATACTTCACACTACACCACACTACATACACCATACACACCATACTACACACTACACAACACTACATACACCACACACACCATACTACACACTACACCACACTACATACACCATACACACCATACTACACACTACACAACACTACATACACCACACACACCCTACTACACACTACACAACACTACATACACCATACACACCCTACTACACACTACACAACGCTACATACACCACACACACACCATACTACACAATACACAACACTACATACACCACACACACACCATACTACACACTACACAACACTACAAAAACCATATACACCATACTACACACTACACAACACTACATACACCACACACCATATTACACACTACATACACCACACACACACACTATTACACACTACACAACACTACATACACTACACAACATAAACCACACACACACCATACTACACACTACACAACACTACATACACTACACAACATAAACCACACACACCATACTACACACTACACAACACTACATACACTACACACATACACCATACTACACACTACACAACACTACATACACCACACAACACCATACTACACACTACACAACACTACATACACCATACACACCCTACTACACACTACACAACGCTACATACACCACACACACACCATACTACACAATACACAACACTACATACACCACACACACACCATACTACACACTACACAACACTACAAAAACCATATACACCATACTACACACTACACAACACTACATATATTACACACACACACCATTCTACACACTACACAACACTACATACACCACACACACACCCTACTACACAACACTACATACACCACACACACACCATACTACACACTACACCACACTACATACACCATACACACCATACTACACACTACACAACACTACATACACCATATACACCATACTACACACTACACAACACTACATATATTACACACACACACCATACTACACACTACACCACACTACATACACCACACACACACCATACTACACACTACACAACACTACATACACCACACACACCATACTACACACTACACCATACTACATACACTACACACACACCATACTACACACTACACCACACTACATACACCATACACACCATACTACACACTACATACACCACACACACACACACCATACTACACACTACACAACACTACATGCACCACACACACACACCGTACTACACACTACACAACACTACATACACCACACACATCATATTACACACTACACAACACTACATAAACCACACACATCATATTACACACTACACAACACTACATACACCACACACACACCATACTACACACTACACACAACATACTACCATGAATTCAAGAGGAGACTATGATCCAGACCTTCTCGTCCAACATCAGTGCCTGACCTCACAAATGCGCTTCTAGAGGAACGGTCAAAAATTCCCATAAACACACTCCTAAACCTTGTGGAAAGCCTTCCCAGAAGAGTTGAAGCTGTTATAGCTGTAAAGGGCGGGACAACTCCATATTACATTCATGTGCATGTAAAGGCAGACGTCCCAATTTTGGAATGTCTCACAGTCTCCACTCTAATTCATCCCAAAGGTGTTCTATGGGGTTGAGGTCAGGACTCTGTGCAGGCCAGTCAAGTTCCTCCACACCAAACTCACTCATCCATGTCTTTATGGACCTTGCTTTGGTCACTGGTGTGCAGTCATGTTGGAACAGGAAGGGGTCATCCCCAAACTGTTCCCACAAAGAGCATGAAATTGTCCAAAATGTCTTGGTATGAAGCTGAAGCATTAAGAGTTCCTTTCACTGGAACTAAGCGGCCGAGCCCAACCCCTGAAAAACAACACCTGAACTCAATGATTTGGAGAGGTGTCCCAAAACTTTTGGCAATACAGTGTAAGCCGGCCAGCTGGTCGCTTCATCACTAGCCTGTTTGTTGAATTTGGCACTGGAGACTTGTTCCATAAAAAGGTCTCCATGAAGACAGAAACAGCGACTGCACAGGTTTTTAATCCGTTTACGTAGACCATTTGCTTTGCCAGCCACTGTGAATGAAGAAATGAATGATTGACTTGTTACCATGGAAACGCTAATGACAGCAATTAATCCCATTTAAACCTATTTGGACAAAACAGAATCCTGAACTCCATATCGCTCCGGTTTAATTAACTCCAACGTATTTTTGTGTTCATGCATCAAACCGCTGCGTTATGAGTGAATCTGCTCCTTGCTTTGTTTCATTCGAGAAATGTTTTTGTGTCCACTCCAAAGCTAATTTCTCCTCGTAGCAGTCTGTTTTGCGTGTGCGCCATTCTATTTAGTCCGACCGCCAGTCCATCAGCATCTAAACCGGCTCTAAAGCACATCATCACGGGGCGTTTATCACATATTTATTGTTGTACAACATTCCTCAATGACACCCGGTAGCTCCTCTGACCCTTCAGCGACGGGGAGGAAATTAAGTATGCGCAGACGCCGAGTGTATAACAGCAGCCGTGTTGATGAAATTCACGCTCAATCAAGTAGAGACGCGATGGCAACAGAGGCCCATTAATCATTTCCACCAATAGCACCTCGCAGTGTAATCTATAGCGTATAAATCTGCACCAATTCATAATTAAGCAGCGCGGCTGTCAGCGGAATGCAGATAGGGTTGAGAGAAAGGGACGAGGACTCGAGATAACACGCTTCACGAGGAAGCTCGCAGAGGAACGCTTGCTGAGTCTCAGGAAGCTGTCTGCCTTAAATGATTAAGCATCTTCCAGCTTTGTGTCACACGAGTCCGAATCGGAATAATAATGAACACTTTCTTTGCTCTATCTGCAACATAAACGTGAAAACGGTGACCTTCAGCACACGGCCGTGACCCTTGACTACGTGTGACACTACGCTGCCTCGCTACAGTACGTCACATATACACATTTATACACAACTTCTTTCTGGCCTTTGGCTTTTTTATCAACACTATAAATAAATACTACAGATGAAATATTCACATGACAGCAGCTTCTGACAAGCTATAGATACAACTCTTCCTTCCTCTAAAAAACTCCCAGAGTTCGCTTCATATAGAGTTCGAGTCAGATATTAGAATCCTGGAGCCATGATCAACAATCAGTGTTTCTTAATGGTGCAAAAAACTGGCAATGCAGCTGAAAACCAAGCCAACCCACGCCTTCATTATTTTTGGCTGATAATTACTGCTGCTGCCTTGGCCGCTTCTTATTTACTGAGAATACAAGCACACAGGTCATGTCTCCATGTCAGTGACAGAGGCCATGCCTTCTTTACTAAGATACAAAGGCCACACCTACTTTTATTAAGACTGGCAAGTACAGAAACCCTGCCTCCTTCCCTAGTACTGAAATATACAGAGGCAACACCTCCTTTAGTAATATTGACAGATCCGCAGGCCACACCACTTTTACAAAGACTGACAGGTCAAGAGGCCACACCTCCCTTACAATGAGTGACAGATACAAAGGCCACACCCTCTTTACAAAGACTGACACTAGAGAGGCCACACCTCCTTTATTATGATTGACAAGTAAATATGCCACACCTGCCTTACTATAAGTGACAGATACAAAAGCCACACCTTCTTTAATATTAGGGTCACACCTCCCTTACAAAGACTGACAGGTAGAGAAGCTACACCTCCCTTACTATGAGTGACAGATACAAACACCACACCTCCCTTACAAAAACTGACAGGTAGAGAAGCCACACCTCCCTTACTATAAGTGACAGATACAAAGGCCACACCCACTTTACTAATACTGACCAGTAGGGAGCCCACACCTCCCTCACTATGAGTGACAGATACAAAGACCATATCATCTGTACAAAGACTGAAAGAAGAGAGGCCACACCTCCCTTAATATTAGGGTTAAGATGCAAAGGCCACACCACCCTTGCAAAAATTGACAGGTAGACAGGCCACACCTTCCTTGCTATGAATGACAGATACAAAGGCCACACCCTCTTTACAAAGACTGAAAGAAGAGAGGCCACACCTCCCTTAATATTAGGGTTAAGATGCAAAGGCCACACCTCCCTTACAAAAATTTACAGGTAGAGAGACCACACCTCCCATACTATGAGTAACTGGTACAAAGGCCACACCTCCCTTACAAAGATTGACAGGTAGAGAGGCCACACCTCCCTCACTATGAGTGACAGATACAAGGTCTACACCAATTTTATTAATACTGACAGCTAGAGAGGCCACACCTCCCTTAATATTAGGTTTCAAGAGACAAAGGCCACACTAATCCTTTTCTAAGATTGACAGGCAAATAGGCCACACCTACCTTACTGTGAGGAAGAGATTCAAAGGCCACACCCTCTTTACAAAGACTTACAGAAAAAGAGGCCACACTTCCCTTAATATTAGGGCTAAAATGCGAAGGCCACACCTCCCTTACAAAAACTGACAGGTTGAGAAGCCACACCTCCCTTACTATAAGTGACAGATGCAAAGACCACATCCTCTTTACAAAGACTGAAAGAAGGGAGGCCACACCTCCCTTAATATTAGGGAAAGATGCGGAGGCCACAACTCCTTTACAAAGATTGACAGGTAGAGAGGCCACACCTTGCTTAATATGAGTGAAAGATCCAAAGTCCACACCCCCTTTATCAAACATACAGAAAAGAACAGATACAGAAACCACAGAAGACAGAAGTCTGTATTGGTGCTGAAAGATACAGAGGACTCCTCCAGTGGAACTGACAGATACAGAGGAAACACTTGAAGAGACACAGAGAGAGAGAGAGAGAGAGAGAGAGAGAGAAGGTAGGGAGGGAGGCATGGATGGAGAGAGACACTTGGTTCTGAAGGAAACTCTGTCAGAAGAATTTTGATAAGATTTTAAATAATAAAGCTTTGTAAAAGAAAGAGCTGGGCGTGTCGTATGACACTCTATTGATTCATCCTGTCATCGATCAGCATGCAACACAGGAAACCTGTATCCACTATTGTACTCTCACCAAAGATTAGCATGTTGCTAAGCTATGTGTTTTATTATTCAGGAACTGTTAAGCACTTGATTTCTGCCACACACCACTTGCCATGTCAAAGTGTGAGAGATCATGCAGCACTCTCACCGCACACCACGATCAGTGTCTCTCCTGAGATTACTGCTGACGTGACCTTCTCACCCAGACATATGTTCACTACGCACTGAGAGTCAGGGGGCAGTTCTCATATACCCCAGGCTGGCCAAGTGCCAATCACTTAACCCCTGAAGTCAGAGGCGAGGGAGGTGAGAGGCTGGAGCACGAACGCTGCCCTGGCACCACCAGCACACGGCCAAGGTCACCAGAGTTCATCCAGGAACCAGAGAGGTCCTGACTCGGCCATGTTCACTGACCCTTCCCTCTTCTGCTCCATCACGCACCAGGAGATTATGGGTGTGTGAGTCAGAACCTTTTCTGTTTATCTGTATGTTTCTCCACAATTTTATTACTTAGAAATAAATACCTTCTTGACTGAGTCTGACCAGAACAGAGGACACACCCCCTTTACTTGCAGGCACAAGGTCACACCCCCTTCACTTAGAGACACAGAGGCCACACCTCCTTTACTTAGAGTTACAAAGGCCACACCTTCTTTACTTAGAGAAACAAAGGCCACACCTTATTTACTTAGAGACACAGAGGCCACACCTCCTTTACAGAGAAACAGAAGCCGCACCCCCTTTACATAGAGACACAAAGGCAACACTTCCTTTATTTGCAGGCACAGAGGCCACACCCCCTTTGCTTGAGACACAGAAGCCACACCTCCTTTACGTGCATACAGAGCCAACTCACCATAGATAAAGAGGCCATGCCTCCTTTACGTAGATACACATATGCCACACCTTCCTTACTTGTAGATACAGAGGCCACACCTCATTATTTGTAGATACACAGAAGCCACATCTTCTTTATATATAAATACAGAGGCCTTTAAAGACCAATACAGAAGCCATGCCTCTTTTATATGCAGATACAAAGGTCTTTAGAGACTGATACAGAAGCCACTCCTCCTTTGTTTAAAACAATTATTAGGGATAGAATAATATTCCAAAGAAGAAAAAAATGAGATTTAGAAATCTTAAATCTAACATCAAAATTTAATAAAAACAATGAAAGTACAAATGAATAACTTATTTTTACGATGAAAGATTGATACCAAGATTTAACAAGAGTTAGAAAGAGAGAGAGAGA
Organism: Hemibagrus wyckioides; assembly: GCF_019097595.1. NCBI lineage: Eukaryota > Metazoa > Chordata > Actinopteri > Siluriformes > Bagridae > Hemibagrus > Hemibagrus wyckioides. Next base: position 2,111,923 of record NC_080729.1, read on the forward strand.
CAGAGAGAGAAAGAGAGAGAGAGTGAAAGAGAGAGAGAGTGAGAGACAAAGAGAGAGACAGAGAGAGAGAGAGGGAGAGACAGAGAGAGAGAGAGACAGATAGAGAGAGAAAGAGAGGGAGAGACTTGTAACTTTGTGACCCAAGCAATGCCTCATATACATGTATACATACACAGAGATGTTTAATTTGGCTAATTAGCATGAGTTAAAGTGCTACATAGAGCCACACTCAGCTAAACAGCTGACAGCGACACTAAACAAATATGACCTCTGAGTAACGCTACATGCTGCATCACAGCCGGGGGAAATGTTTATATTCACTTACTGCAGTAAATAATTTCTGAAAAAATGTGTAAACTAGCGCTAGCTAATCTCCGGGAGTTTACATGATCGTTAGTGTAGCATGAGATTTATTTCCTATTTGTAAAACAAACCACGCTGGTATAAACAAATCAGCTTCAACTTTCACGCTAACACCATCATCCTAGCGCTCATCACTAACTAGCTGGTCCTATAGCTGCGTAGCGTTCTGGGACTCCTCCAAACACTGTAACAGGCTTTAATTCCACACGGCGTCCGTATTCCTCGCTGAAAATGATGTGTAGTTATGAAAGCGTCTGCTGTAATGTGTGTGTAAGTGTGTGTAATGTGTGTGTAAGTGTGTGTAAAGTGTGTCAGCGCACACATTCCGCAGCAGCGCTTTCATTACTCATGTGTACACCAGAGCAACACAGTTCACTTCCATGAGAGATAGTCGGCCGGTTCTGGACGTGCCGAGGGACACTGCGAATAGATCTCATTCTCGCCACGGATTCTCTTTCTTTATTCTTTTTAAAAATAATCTTTACTTTTATTATAAAATTCGGAAAGAGATCAGGGAGTATGAGGCTCCAGTGCAAAAGTTTGTGAACCCTGAAAAGAACAAGGATAGTTTATAGCAGCGAGATAATGAGAGATGAATTCAACACTCCGGTGCAATCAGGGAGAAATAATCAAACAACAGTGAGTGTTTTATTCCTCTTACACCACAGAACATTCATGAATTAATGAATGGCACTTTTTCCGTTTTTAGTTACATTTAATGTTTAATTTAATGTAACGTCCATGAAATGAGTTAGTTCTTGGTCATACTTGCATTACAGCAGCTAGAAAGCATCATTCCTTCACTCTCTTCTCTTCTCTTCTCTTCTCTTCTCTTCTCTTCTCTTCTCTTCTCTTCTCTTTCTTTCTTTCTTTCTTTCTTTCTTTCTTTCTTTCTTTCTCTTGTAAAGTTAATTAAAGAAAAAAATCTCAGTAATTGCAAAAGCATAAACTTTTCTGACTCTGGAGACGACTTCTATAAATATTACAGAAGAATTCACTGCGGAAATAAAAAACCTGTTTTCGAAAATGAATCGACATTTTCCAACCAATCAGGATTGAGAATTTTTTTGCAGTTTGTCGCAAAACAGTATTTTTTTTGCTAAGCCCAACAAAATAAATAAATAAATAAATAAATAAATAAGAATAGATAAAGATAACACAATATTGTTCCTAGGTGGGAAATAAAGCTTCACCTAATAATAATAATAATAATAATAATAATAAATAAAACTAGACAATAAATTGGCATGTGGCTGTATACAGTATATCTTGCTTGTGAAATTTTTTAAAATCCGATTTTTAATTAATTGAGAGCGTGGTGCAGTTATAATCATATCAGGTTGTCAAAAACTAAACTCATCAACGTGTGTGTGTGTGTGTGTGTATGTTTATGTGTGAAAAATGTGAAAACATTTCAGTCGTGTCATGAGGCAGTGACACACCTGCTAATCACAAGGGCTTGATGTCAAAACACGAGACGTTCAGATGCAGACGTTCGGCCGTGACGCTGATGACGGGAATCACACACGTGGAGAGAAGAGAAAAAAAGGCATTTCTTTGAGAATTTTCATGGTGTGGAGCAGCCATCTTTAAATCAGACTCGCTAATAGATGTGTGTGTGTGTGTGTGTGCGGTTTCTGCTTTCGCTTTTTCACCAGCAGAACTAATGGGCCAATCCATCTCCCCTAACACACACACACACACACTCACTCACACTCACACACACACACACACACACACACACTCACTCACACTCACACACACACACGCAGCCCCTTTCTTTTTTATTTTCTCTTCTCGGTGTGTCTGTGTGTGTTATTTCTCTGTCTGTACAGGAAGTGGCAGTTTTGCCCCGAGCGTTTCCTTTGTCTTCCTGGGGTTACAACCTCATCTGAAGGACTCGTGAGCTTTTTTCCTGATCAGCACAACATACACCCCCCAGACCCACCCCCCACCCCTCCACCGCCCACACGCCCGCCCGCCGACACTCTGACAGATCCGCCTTCGAAGGCCTTTTTGCATCAGACAGCCATGTTGCTGATGCGTCCGGCTTCCTTCCTCCTCCGTCTGGATTGCGTGTCTGGTCTCAGTCTGGAGTCTCGGATCGTTTCAGAAGCCAGCAGATAGAATTTTGTGGATCGGTTGAACGGCGTTGAATTATTTTCTAGAAAAGTCGGCTCTAACGTTTCAAATACGTTAGCGTTTCTATAGTAACAGCTTGTTCACATGGAGGAAAAATAAAATAAAAGGTGTAAATGTCGGTCGAGACATTTACTAAACATTTATGGAAGGAGTCTCCGCTTCAACAACTGTATATATTTTTCAAGCAGCAATATTTTTCTTATTAATCTCAAAAGACAAACAAAATTTAAAGGCTAATGATGGAATGACTGTTTCTAACTTCTTACAGAGACGTTCTTCAATAATAAATGTAACTATAAACGGATAAAAAGTGCCACTTTATAATAAATTAAACATTTTGTGGTGTAGGAGGAATGAGACGCTTGTAGCAGCAGCTCCACTGCACTGCTTCCTGTTGGTCCCCATAAACCCAAACAAAGACATATTGTGTGTGTGTGAGAGTGTGTGTGTGTGTGTGTTTTATTACCCCACCCACAGCGCGACAGTTCTCATGTGTACACAAGTCACAAGCGAGCAAAAGCCGCTTCCCAACAGGCCCAAATTGGACAAGATTAGCGTTTGGCAGGCGAGTGAACGTACATCCATTTTTGCATTTAAATAGAGATCTTCCTGGCTTGTTGTGTGGCATTAGGGATTATCCACAGACGCTGCTAATCAGCTCGGCTCTTTCCACGAGTCGCCGCGCTTTTTTTTTCTCCCTTTCTTTCAGTGCCTGTTTGACATTATTACAACCGTCCTCGAGTCCTCGTATGCGCCAGCTCTTAAAATGTCAGCAGAGACTGAAAGGCCAAGGTGGTGTTGATTTGGGACGAAGCCAGATCGAGAATGAATTCAATTGGGGATTTTTGTCTTTTGTTACTGTGTGTGTGTGTGTGCGTTTGCGGATTCCCACCCACAGCTTCGTCGGACCTGATGCTCGGCCCGACCGTGGGCATGTTACCAGGGCAACCGGTGGGTTCGAAGAGCTACCCGAGGGAAAAGTGTGCCACATGAGTGGGCAGCGTTTCAGTGTGGAACAGAAGGAAAGGGCTGCGACTGGCAGCCACCCGAGCCCATCGGCCCTCAAGATCAAAGCGCACACGCATGTGTGTGTGTGTGTGTGTGTGTGTGTGTGTGTGTGTGTGTGGGATGGTGGATGGGAGGGTTATCAGAGCGAAGAAGAAGAGGAAGAAGAAGAAAGTGCAGGGGTGGTACAGCGTAGGCAGGAGGAATGAGATTTGTGACAAAGTTTGGACTAAAAGAAGGCCATGCTGCTGATGAAGCCCACAAGGGGAGGTGAGCAAAAGCAGGAATCCAGGATCACCTCACAGCCTGAAGGCATCTCCGTACAAAACACAGAGGAGAGAAGGGGCAGGAACGGGGCTCCGGAGCCTGAGGGCATCTCCTTACGAGGCATTTGGGAGGCACACAGAGCGACGTCCTGCTGCTCTATCGCAGTCGGCCCTGCAGGCATCCCTCTCTCACCGCCGGGGATCTGTTCGAATGCTAAATGCTAATGTCAACAGCCAGATAGATTATGGCTTTAACGAGATGAAAAGGTGTTATTCATATAAAAAGACCTTTCAGAACTCTTACAACACACCAGAATTTTTAAATTTTTTTTCCCCTTGAGACCTTTAACCCTTTCACCTCCAGGACCTCCTCGGTGTTGCCGAGTAACGCTGGTTACTGATGAATAACGGAACACGGATCTGATCATTAAAGAAGTTTGCTTTGAACCACAGACGCCGCTCTCTTGTTCCTCCGCTAGTTCGTTAATTTCCTCAGCGTTTATTTCTAGAAGGAAGCATCTGCCATCAGAGCGGAGAAAGAAAAAGAGGTGTAAATACGTCTAATAGGTTTAATAATAATCTTCAGCACAGATTAAAGATATGTCGGCTAATTTTTATGGACTTTTTTCTTTAATTAAAAGACAGATTGTATAGAAATGGTGAAGTTTTCTGTAAGGAGACGTTTTCTTTACACTATGGAAGGAGTCTGCAGTGTCAGAGCTGAAGCTGCATCTTCTCCCACGTCTACTGAGGAGTTTCTGCTTCACAATAACTGGATTAAAAACCGCCTGTTGTTTATTTACTAATGAATCTTTCTTTCTGGATTGTATGGTGTGTGTGTGTGTAAGAGAGAGAGAGAGAGAGAGAGAGAGAGAGAGAGAGAGAGAGAGAGAGAGTGGAAGTTGGATTGAATGGCGTGTGTGGGCGAGTGAGAGAGAGAGAGAGGGAGACAGAGAGAGAGAGAGAGAGCGAGTGGAAGTTGGATTGTATGGTGTGTGTATGTGTGTGTGTGTGTGTGTGTGTGTGTGTGTGTGTGTGTGTGTGAGAGAGAGAGAGAGAGAGAGAGAGAGAGAGAGAGAGAGAGAGAGAGTGGAAGTCGGAGTGTGTGTGAGAGTGGAAGTTGGATTGTATGGTGTGTGTGTGTGAGAGAGAGAGAGAGAGAGAGAGAGAGAGAGAGAGAGAGTGGAAGTTGGATTGTATGGTGTGTGTGTGTGAGAGAGAGAGAGAGAGAGAGAGAGAGAGAGAGAGAGAGAGAGAGAGAGAGAGTGGAAGTCGGAGTGTGTGTGTGAGTGGAAGTTGGAGTGTGTGTGAGAGTGGAAGTCGGAGTGTGTGTGAGAGTGGAAGTCGGAGTGTGTGTGAGAGTGGAAGTCGGAGTGTGTGTGTGAGTGGAAGTTGGAGTGTGTGTGAGCGGAAGTTGGAGTGTGTGTGAGAGTGGAAGTCGGAGTGTGTGTGAGAGTGGAAGTCGGAGTGTGTGTGAGAGTGGAAGTCGGAGTGTGTAAGAGAGTGGAAGTCGGAGTGTGTGTGAGTGGAAGTCGGAGTGTGTAAGAGAGTGGAAGTCGGAGTGTGTAAGAGAGTGGAAGTCGGAGTGTGTGTGAGAGTGGAAGTCGGAGTGTGTGTGAGTGGAAGTCGGAGTGTGTGTGAGAGTGGAAGTCGGAGTGTGTGTGAGAGTGGAAGTCGGAGTGTGTGTGAGAGTGGAAGTCGGAGTGTGTGTGAGAGTGGAAGTCGGAGTGTGTAAGAGAGTGGAAGTCGGAGTGTGTGTGAGAGCGGAAGTTGGAGTGTGTAAGAGAGTGGAAGTTGAGTGTGTGTGAGAGTGGAAGTCGGAGTGTGTGTGAGTGGAAGTCGGAGTGTGTGTGAGAGTGGAAGTCGGAGTGTGTGTGAGAGTGGAAGTCGGAGTGTGTGTGAGAGTGGAAGTCGGACTGTGTGTGTGAGAGTGGAAGTCGGAGTGTGTGTGAGAGTGGAAGTCGGAGTGTGTGTGAGAGCGGAAGTCGGAGTGTGTAAGAGAGTGGAAGTCGGAGTGTGTGTGAGAGTGGAAGTCGGAGTGTGTGTGAGAGTGGAAGTTGGAGTGTGTGTGAGAGTGGAAGTCGGAGTGTGTAAGAGAGTGGAAGTCGGAGTGTGTGTGAGAGTGGAAGTCGGAGTGTGTGTGAGAGTGGAAGTCGGAGTGTGTGTGAGAGTGGAAGTCGGAGTGTGTAAGAGAGTGGAAGTTGGAGTGTGTGTGAGTGGAAGTTGGAGTGTGTAAGAGAGTGGAAGTTGGAGTGTGTGTGAGAGTGGAAGTCGGAGTGTGTGTGAGAGTGGAAGTTGGAGTGTGTGTGAGAGTGGAAGTCGGAGTGTGTGTGAGAGTGGAAGTCGGAGTGTGTGTGAGAGTGGAAGTCGGAGTGTGTGTGAGAGTGGAAGTCGGAGTGTGTAAGAGAGTGGAAGTCGGAGTGTGTGTGAGTGGAAGTTGGAGTGTGTAAGAGAGTGGAAGTTGGAGTGTGTGTGAGAGTGGAAGTCGGAGTGTGTGGGAGAGTGGAAGTCGGAGTGTGTAAGAGAGTGGAAGTTGGAGTGTGTGTGAGTGGAAGTCGGAGTGTGTGGGAGAGTGGAAGTCGGAGTGTGTAAGAGAGTGGAAGTCGGAGTGTGTGTGAGAGTGGAAGTCGGAGTGTGTGTGAGAGTGGAAGTTGGAGTGTGTAAGAGAGTGGAAGTCGGAGTGTGTGTGAGAGTGGAAGTCGGAGTGTGTGTGAGAGTGGAAGTTGGAGTGTGTGTGAGTGGAAGTCGGAGTGTGTGTGAGAGTGGAAGTCGGAGTGTGTAAGAGAGTGGAAGTCGGAGTGTGTAAGAGAGTGGAAGTCGGAGTGTGTGTGAGAGTGGAAGTCGGAGTGTGTGTGAGTGGAAGTCGGAGTGTGTGTGAGAGTGGAAGTCGGAGTGTGTGTGAGAGTGGAAGTCGGAGTGTGTGTGAGAGTGGAAGTCGGAGTGTGTGTGAGAGTGGAAGTCGGAGTGTGTGTGAGAGTGGAAGTCGGAGTGTGTGTGAGAGTGGAAGTCGGAGTGTGTAAGAGAGTGGAAGTCGGAGTGTGTGTGAGAGTGGAAGTCGGAGTGTGTGTGAGAGTGGAAGTCGGAGTGTGTGTGAGAGTGGAAGTCGGAGTGTGTAAGAGAGTGGAAGTTGGAGTGTGTGTGAGTGGAAGTTGGAGTGTGTAAGAGAGTGGAAGTTGGAGTGTGTGTGAGAGTGGAAGTCGGAGTGTGTGTGAGAGTGGAAGTTGGAGTGTGTGTGAGAGTGGAAGTCGGAGTGTGTGTGAGAGTGGAAGTCGGAGTGTGTGTGAGAGTGGAAGTCGGAGTGTGTGTGAGAGTGGAAGTCGGAGTGTGTAAGAGAGTGGAAGTTGGAGTGTGTGTGAGAGTGGAAGTTGGAGTGTGTAAGAGAGTGGAAGTTGGAGTGTGTGTGAGAGTGGAAGTCGGAGTGTGTGTGAGTGGAAGTCGGAGTGTGTAAGAGAGTGGAAGTCGGAGTGTGTAAGAGAGTGGAAGTCGGAGTGTGTGTGAGAGTGGAAGTTGGAGTGTGTGTGTGAGAGTGGAAGTCGGAGTGTGTGTGAGAGTGGAAGTCGGAGTGTGTGGGAGAGTGGAAGTTGGAGTGTGTGTGAGAGTGGAAGTTGGAGTGTGTAAGAGAGTGGAAGTTGGAGTGTGTGTGAGAGTGGAAGTCGGAGTGTGTGTGAGTGGAAGTCGGAGTGTGTAAGAGAGTGGAAGTCGGAGTGTGTAAGAGAGT
>NC_080729.1:2139416-2151916 GCF_019097595.1 Hemibagrus wyckioides
GTCAACTGTCAGTTAATGAGTCAATTAATAAATCATTCAGTGATTCGTTCACTCAGCTAGTCAGTCAAAGAATCAGTGAGTCAGTCAGTGAGTCAGTTAGTGAGTGAATCAGTCAGGCTGTGAGTCATTCAGGGGTCAGAGAGTCATTCAGTGAGTCAGTGAGTGGGTGATTCAGTCAGTTTCTCAATCAGTGAGTCAGTTGTTCGGACAGTGAGTCAGTCAGTCACTGAGTCAATCAGTGAATCATTCAATGATTTATTGATTTAGCGAGTCAGTCAGTGAGTGAATCAGTCAGTCTGTGAGTCATTAACGGGTCAGCGAGTCATTCAGTGAGTCAGTGAGTGGGTGATTCAGTCAGTTTCTCAATCAGTGAGTCAGTCGTTCGGCCAGAGAGTCAGTCAGTCACTGAGTCAATCAGTGAATCATTCAATGACTCATTCAGTTACTGAGTCAGTTAGTGAGTTAGTCAGTCTCTGAGTCAGTGATTCATTCACTCAGCGAGTCAGTCATCTAGCCAATTCATCAGTCAGTGAATCATTCAGCGAGTCATTTAGTCACACATTCACTCACATTCAGTGAATCATTCAGTCAGTCAGTGAGTCAGTTCATGAGTCTGCGAAGCGCTCAGTAGTGAATTTCTCAGAATCCTCAGGTGATTTTTATCTTATGACCTCAGACGGAGTTTTATAGCTACGCCAAGTGCTGTGGTGAATATTTGACTATTTGTGCATCAATACTGCATGTGCTGTAAGCTATTTATTCTGGAAAACAGATTCAGCTCCTGAATCTCCTTTTTCTTTTTAAATTAAACCAGATGTTTAGACACGTTAACGATGATCACTACAATACGCAGCTTTTTCTTTCACAACAAAACCCTTTACTTTAGAGTCTGCTAATTGCAAGTGGATCCTGTGTAGCCGTTTCAGTCCTGATGCTCCATTGAAACAACCTCCATCCAGACAGCAGCCCCTTTTTTTTCTTCCCCTCTCTCAAATATCCCAGGGTTCCAGTGGCTGATTGACGAGAAAAGGAAGGATGACATGAGGCAATGCGGCATATCCGGCCTAATCTTCCGGGTGATGATCCTATTGGAGGGAAGGGGAAACGGAGAGAAAAGGCATTCTCTTTCCTCCCTCATGCTTTGCAGACTTTCTATCAAATGTAATGTGTTTTTTTTTTTTTTACTCCTCTCTCTTTCTCTCTCTCTAGCACTATTCCCCCTCTCCCCCTGATTGTTAACCTCGGCTGAGGGAGGAATGCTGTCGAGGATGGCATCCTGTACAATTCCACTAAGCAAAATCCATCGGGTTCTCTCTGATGTTATCTGCGGCGGCTTTTGAAGGCGCTTCACAGGCGAAGCCTCTGCAATCTGAGGATTAAAAGTGACTTTCGGTTCCATTAATAACGTGCATGAATGGCTAATGCGGCGTGTTTGTTTGTTTAAGCGAGTCGGCGTTCACGTACTGCTCCTTTGTCGGTGTTTAGTTCTCAGTTCATCGTGGTAGCTTTGACATTTTTTTTCTTCAATGCAACCAGTTTTAAATGATTAAAGAAGCTGCAAAAAAAAAAAAACTTGTACGCTCTTTGAAGGTCTGAATCCCTGAACAGTGAAAGCGACTCGCAGACACAGTAAATAGCATCATGGCCTCCGGTAATTGGCTCATTACTAAAAAGAAAAGGCACAGAAAAAGGACGGCTTTAAGCGTGTGAACCGCGTGACGCCGGAGCTGCCGAGGATTTCCTTTAAATCCGACAAGCGTCATATTTATCTAAACTGTTTTGAGAAGTCAAGCTTTTTCTTTAGCTTGCCTAACGTTGCGTCAAGTGTTTAGATTGCTTAGCGTTGCATCAAGTTGTTAGATTGCATAACATTTGTGTCAAACTTGTCAAACGTAGCATTGCTTGTAGGAGTGAGTCATGACAACTGCGTTCACGTTGTGATCTCGGAGATGTTATGTAATTCAGCCACGCCACATCATTATTTCTACCTTCTGCTGGACCATTTCTCTCCATTTAAACCCACTTCATTTATATATAAAAAAAAAAAGAAAGGTCAGGATTCAGTAGAAATCCCCCCTCTGGGCAGAAATGGTTTATTCCAGACCCTTTAGTCCACTAAAGCCTGGTTTCTGCTTCATTAGAAGTAAGATCTTCAGAACGTCACACTACAACCATGTACACGCAATCAGCCGTAAACCACTCAGCATGTTTGTGGCAGTACAATTAGCCACGCCCACAAACACAGGAAAAAAACAAAATTATTAATTTAAAGCAACTGATTTTTTTTACAAAATGTGCATTATATTCATCAATCAGTGAGTCAGTTGGTGAGTGGATCAGTGATTCCTTCAGTGAGTGGGTGATTCCTTCAGTGAGTGGGTGATTCCTTCAGTGAGTCAGCCATTTCGGGCAGTCACTGAGTCAATTAGTCAATCTGTGAATCATTCAGTGATTCATTCGCTCAGCTAGACAGTCATACAGTCACTGAGTCCATCAGTGAGTCATTTATTGATTCAATCAGTCAGTCTGGGAGTCATTCGGTCAGTCAGTGAGTGGGTGATTCATTCAGTCTCTCAATCAGTGAGTCAGTTATTCGGTCAGTGAGTCAGTCAGTCACTGAGTAAATCAGTGAATCATTCCATGATTCATTCACTCAGCGAGTCAGTCAGTGGTGTCAGCTAGTGAGTGAGTTAGTCAGTCTGTGAGTCAGTGATTCATTGACTCAGTGAGTCAGTCATTCAGCCAGTTAGTCAATCAGTGAATCATTCAGTGAGTCACTTAATCACACATTCACTCACATTCAGTGAATCATTCACTCAGTCAGTGAGTGGTGATTCAGTCAGTCTCCCAATCAGTGAGTGAGTCGGTCAGTCACTGAGTCAATCAGTGAATCATTCAGTGATTCATTCATTCAGCGAGTCAGTCGCTCAGTCACTGAGTCAGTCAATGAGTCAGTTAGTGAGTGAGTTAGTCAGTCACTCAGTCAGTGACTCATTCACTCAGTGAGTCAGTCATTCAGCCAATTCATCAATCAGTGAATCATTCATTGAGTCATTTAGTCACACATTCACTCACATTCAGTGAATCATTCAGTCAGTCAGTGAGTCAGTTAATGAGTCTGCAAGCGCTCTTTAGTGAATGTTTTGTTGATTTTCACGTCGAGAATCCTCAGGTGATTTTTATCTTATGACCTCAGACGGAGTTTTATAGCTACGCCAAGTGGCGCGGTGAATATTTGACTATTTGTGCATCAATACTGCATGTGCTGTAAGCTATTTATTCTGGAAAACAGATTCAGCTCCTGTTTCTAAATCCGCTAATAATCCCCAATAAGACGAAGACACAGAACAGAGTAAATAAGAATGGTTTATTCATGAGAAGTTGCATCTAAACAGGACATTAGTAAAACGGCCATGACCAGGCGTAGCCAACGTGTGGACGAGCGCGAACAGGCGGAGGTTCACCGTGCGTGTGATGCGTCTCAACTGGGCCAAGTTTCTCTTATAACAAAAGCGATGACTTTGAGCTGTCAGCGCCTTTTTCCTACATTTAACTCCCCAGGTGTGCGTTAGTCTTTGACGCCCTCGCTGTGTGTGTGTGTGTGTGTGTTACTGCCTTGTAGCCTTCCTCTCGCTTCCAATTCCCCATTCGCCTTTGTGAATAGTCTGGTGTTGCTGTGAGTAAAAAAAAAAAAAAAACACATTTTACAAAACCTTGAACTGCTGACAGGTTCTGAGTCAATCTGAAATCTCAGTTTTTGTCCCGGGGAAGGTCTGACAGCACAGAATTTCTTTCTTTCTATCTTTTTCTTTTTTGCATTTCGCCAGCTTACATTTGGAGTCTGTTGTATTACAATGGAACATACCACGATAAACAAGAGTTCAAGAACGCTCTGTAAACGTGTCGCTTTCGCCAAAGAGTCACGAGGAGGAGGAGGAGATTTATTTATATTTATTTAGCTCTTTTCAAAGGAACAGAAATAGGAACGCCGAGTTAATAGAAGTAACTGAGCGCAGCAGGAATGCACCGAAACTGAATAGATCGTATAGTAAAGATTAGAATAAAGAGAAATCCTTAATAGGTCGCTTAAAAGTATTGACACCCCGAGAGTCAAGTTGGGTTACTGGGAGTCATTTAGTGAGTCAGTGAGTGGGTGATTCAGTCAGTCTCCCAATCAGTGAGTCAGTCATTCAGTCAGTCACTGAGTCAATCAGTGAACAATTCAGTGAATCATTTACTCAGTGAGTCAGTCATACAGTCAGTGAGTCAGTCAGTCTGTAAATCATTCAGAGGCCAGTGAGTCATTCAGTGAGTCAGTGAGTGGGTGAGTCAGTTTCTTAATCAGTGAGTCAGTCGTTCGGTCAGTGAGTCAGTCAGTCAGTCAGTGAGTAAATCAGTGAATCATTCAGTGATTCATTCACTCAGCGAGTCAGTCAGTGAGTCAGCTAGTGAGTGAGTTGGTCAGTCTCGATCTTGATTCATAATAAAAAATATAATTTTTATATTTTGCTGAGATATAAATATCGAATTATCTCTGTTTTTAATTTATTATTGGTAGCAGTTTATGCTATTAAATATTATTATTATTATTATTATTATTATTATTATTATTATTATTATTATTATTATTATTAAATATTATTGTTATATTATTATCTTGAAAATTAGATTTCCCCACTTCCCCTTTTCCCCCCATTTTTTTCTGATGCTAATACATCATAGCTTTAGGCTAAAGTAGCTTAGATAAATAATTACATATAAATACATGAAAATCGTTAAACATATTGTGTTGTCTTGATGACTGAAATATAAACTCAATAATATATTACAATGTATTTCAATAATCATTGTGCAAACTTTATGCAAAAAAATATACATCAATAAAAACAGATATATTTCATAATTAATTAATTCAATTTGATTGTCGTAATTTTCGTAATTTTATTTCATCTCGTATCACAAAATCTCTGGGAGAAAAATAATAAGAAGGAGAAGAAAAAAGGAGGCTTTATTTGTCACATACACATTACAGCACTGTGAAATTTCTCATGTTGGGGTCAGATCACAGGGTCAGTACTGATACAGAGCCCCTGAAGCAGAAAGGGTTAAGAGCCTTGATCAAGGCCCCAACAGTGGCAGCTTAGTGGTTAGTGGTGCTGGGGCTTGAACTCTTCTGACCTTCAGATCAGAAACCCAGAGTCTGGGATGAGCCACTACAGCCATGTTGGTTTATTTATTTATTTAATTATTTATAGATTTTTGTTTGTAAATATTTATTTAATTATTTATAGAGTTCTGGCTGCTTTTACCATGTGGGGAAGTTAAAAAGTAGGGACAATCAGTTCAAATCCACAGCGGTCCCTTTTGCTCCTACAGAGACAGACCACAAATATCTGCCATTGTGTGTGTGTGCGTGTGTGTGTGTGTGTGTGTGTTGAGTGAAATCGATTGTGATGTCCATTCAGAGCCCTGCTTCTGGCCAATTTAAGCAAGTGATCAATGCATCTCGCCGCATCTATTGATGCAACAAGACTAGCAAAAACGATGAAAAATGAAAAATGCAATTTTCGCCCAGACATGTACGTCCTGGTGCTGAAATATCCCGGCTAAAACCTCCCGAAAAAGGGAAGCGTGTTTTTTTGTGGTGTGGTTTAACAGGAGGACAGAGACGCTGCTATACAGGAGGGAAGTCGTTGCTGTTATCTAGGCTTAACACAGAAAACCTCGCTGCGCTTTCATCGCTCTTTCGCTCCCCAGCCTCCGTCTGTTATCTTAACACGAGGAGCTGGAGCAGACGAGAGAACATGGCCTGGTGTGTCCTTTTATCAAACACTTCTCAGGTAAAAAGCAGAGGAGTCGAGCAAAGAGAGCTTTGGGGATATCACGCAGGACTGCACAAGATCAAGCGGGATCTGATTTAGCATTTTTTTTCTTCCTCTGTGATAGAATGATTAGGTATTCTTATACCGCCGTGTTATATCACATCACCCTGATCGCATCGCTGTCTTCTGTCAGCAGGTATTGATGCACTCGCAACTTTTTAAGCCAATTTCCTTAAAGTTAGCCAAAGAAAATATGCGTGGAGGCCTGGGAAAATCCATCGGATGTCAATGCAAGGGGAAAAAAAAACTAAAAAAATCAAGACTAATATTGGCTTTTTTTCTTTCATAGCTCCGCTTTGGTATCTTGATTTCTTTTACCTCAGAGTTTTTTTTTTTGTCTAAAACTTTTCAGAAAATAAATCTCTGAAAAATAAATCATTCAGGTCCACATCACTGACGCAGCAGGCTGCGTTCCAACAAGCCGATCCCAGCAATCGGAATGTAAAAGAACCAGTTCTTGTATTCTGAACAGTTGACTCGTCTGGTTCTCAGCTACTGTGTACCTCTAGCCTTTCCTCCGCCTTTCAGGAGATATGACACACATCTCGATACGTACTGAAGAGTTTACTGATGTTTCAATAAACTCTTCAGTTCACTACAGAGATGATACGACTCGATTCATACGCTGCACCGATACAATAAGATTCCTTTAGATTCAGCATTGACAGAATTCAAATCAACACTCACACTTTTTGATTCAGCCACTGATTCAGTTCAATACTGAAACGATTCAGTTTCAACCGCTGATGTGATTTGACTCAGTGATATCATCTGACTCAGCACTGATGCAATTTAACTCGGCACTAATATGATTTGACTCAGTAGTGATATAAGTTAATACGATTCTACTCAGATACGATTGTATGCAATTCGACTAAGCACTTATACATTTTGATTCAGCACTGATATGAGTTGATTCAGAACTGGTATGATTCGATTCAGCGCTGATATGATTTGACTCCATTTAGATATTATTTGACTCAGCACTGATATCATTTGACTCAGTAGTGATATGATTTGACTCAGCACTGACATAAATCGATACAGTTCTACTCAGATATGATTCTATGTGATTTGACTAAGTGCTTATACATTTTTATGATTTGATTCAACACTGATATCATTTGACTCAGTAGTGATATGATTTGACTCAGCACTGACATAAATCGATACAGTTCTACTCAGATATGATTCTATGTGATTCGACTAAGCACTTATACATTTTTATGATTTGATTCAACACTGATATCATTTGACTCAGTAGTGATATGATTTGACTCAGCACTGATACGATTTTATGCGATTCGACTAATTTTGATTCATTTCGATTCAGCAGTGATATAAGTTGATTCAGAACTGGTACAATTCGATTCAGTACTGATATCATTTGACTCAGTTTTGATATCGACTCAGATACAATTCTGTGTGATTCGACTAAGCACTTATACATTTTTATGATTCGATTCAGCACTGATATCATTTGTTTTAGCAGTGATACGATTCGATTCAGCATCAATACATTTCAATCCTATATGACTCATTTCTATTTGATTTCGATCATTTCTTCACTGTCTTTATTTAGTCTTTATTTTCTATACTACATTAATTCTTTTTGCAAATCTTTGCTTTTTTTCTTTTACAGATTAGGATTCACTCAAACGCAGCCTGGTCTGAGTTGATTATCTGTGCTCTGAAACTTTAGAGTAAATGCTTTTGAGTATCAAGTTGTAGGTTTTTTCCTTTTTGATCTTAAGTGTCCGTGGCGTCCGTTTTGGAGACTGTTAGACACGTTTTGCAGGTTTGGGATGAATCAGATCATTTTTTTCCCCACACTCTTACTAAAGAGACATCGTCTGAAATAAGAGCAGGTGGTTTAAAACAATACGGTAATTAAAAATGCATCTCGTGCTTGTTAGCACACCGATGATGTTGATGCTGAATCTTTTCACTCCTCTCAAATCCCCGTGCTAACAGAAGAACAGCACCGACAGGGGGGGAGTGTAACATTCTCCGCTGTGCTTAAGGTCACGGCCGAAACCCCAGGCAAAGCCGTGAGCTTTTTAAAATCCTCCCAGTTCCCCTGTAATTGTCAGGCAGGAGTTCTCTGTCTCGCCCGCCTCAAGGTCAGACGCGTTTAGCTTTCCGCTGTGAGCGTTAGCGCAGCGGTGGCCTCCTCCACTCGGCCTGTTTGCTCCGCTGTTATGGCGTCTGCTATTAGTGGGAGAGCTGCTAATAAACATTCTCGCGCTATTGCTTTGGGTAACGGATATGTCAGTCATGCCAAGGTAATAACACACCGAGTGGCTGACTGGGGGACGCCGAGTGCGTCTGACCATCGCCCATCTGTTGTGTCGAGCCTAATGGATCTCCTACGTGCTTTTAGAGGAAGAATTGAAAAATTTCTTGTTTTTCTTTTATTAAAGCGTGGCAGGAATAAAAGGAGGTTCTTTCAGCTTTTTATTTGAAAGCAGCTTCGGAATGGGAAATTAGCAATGGAGATTAAAGAAAGAATATGGGGATAATTTAAAAAAAAGACAAGACGACAAATAAATGAATGACTGAGTGAAGGTGGAGAACACGAGGAGGAGGAGGAGGAGATCTCTTCATCCGTTTGTCTCCTGGCTCGGCCGGGTACCTGACTGAGGCACAGATTCACTACGTCATCCTTTATCCCAAAACTCTGTTTCCATCAGGCTTCATCATCCAAGCCTGCACCTCAGACCATCCCTTTTTTCTGCTATATTTAGGAATTTTCTCATTTCTCCTTTTCCCAATGAGGTTTTACAAAAAAAATCTAAAATTGGAAACTAATTAAAAGCACATGTAGAGCTCCGACTCGTCCTCACATTAAAAAATCTGACACGTGTGCTGTTTAAATGAAGAAATGGATTCCAAACTGGAGCCCCGGCAACTAGAGCCCTGGATATTATATCTGATATCAGAGAGGAGAAGATCCTGTGTTGGACAGGATAAACCCTATTCAGAAGGGATTATTTTCACTGTCTGTCCTCTGAGATAAAACTCCCATGTGCGGTTTGGATGTCAATGAAATAATTATATCTGTTTGTTTATTTATTTATACAGCTAACATTAGCATTAGATCAGCAAGATCAGCAGTACAACCTCTTATCTGTTTTTTTAGCAAATGGAATAAGCGGGCGTAGCCTTCGTCATTACGTCTCGTTTAATCCGATCTCCTGTTTCAGAAATCATTTACGAATGTGGATAAAATCTGGATACTTGTGCTAGATTAGTAATCCTGCGACTTGCAGTAGCAGATGTCTCGAAAAGCATCACACCAGGAACAAAAATGATATCCAGCAGATGATTCGGTGAGTAATTTTCTCAGGAGACGAGGAAGAAAATCACAAACACGACCGAACCAGATGGAAAAAAACCACTGAGGAAAAAACTGGAAATAAGAGAAAGACCCAACGTTCTTGTGTAAATATAATCCTGTCAGAAAACGTCCATTTTTATTCAATTAACCTTTTACCCAGAAGCTAAAAAATGTTTAATTAGCTAGCTAGCCAAAATTACAACAGGAGAGTATTGCTAGCTAGCCAGAGCTCACATAATAATTAGCACATAATTTATCATATTTATCAGACCTGGGCATTTTACAGCCCACGGGCCACATCCGGCCCTTTGGACATCCCTGTCCCCGCGTTAAGTCAGTCATAAATATAAATGAACAAGTATTTATTCTGTGCACGCAATACAACTGTGTTGCTTTTATTTTGAAACGCCTGGAGTTTTATTATTTCCGTATGGACGTGTGTGCGTGTCTGAACAGTAACAGGTGATGCTGCACATTAATGCTGGTCAGATACCCCTAAAAATGTCAGCTCCCGTTAAAAAAAGAAAAGTTGATTCCGAATGCCGCGTTTTCAACAAGACATGGACTGCAAAATATTTATTTACAGAAATCAAAGGTAAAGCCGTGTGCTTAGTTTGTGGTACACAGGTCGCTGTGTTCAAAGATTACAATCTGAATCGCCATTATGTGACCAAACACGAGGAAAAATACAAGAACTTGTCTGATGAAGAGCGCGCAAAGGAGTCGGAGGCTGTGCTAGCCACGCTGCAAACCCGACAAGGACTTTTTACAAAACTTCCCACACCCAGAGATGCGGCTGTCAAGACAAGTAAAAATAAAATGAAACAGTGATGCAATGATTGTTTTTGTTTTAAACTGTTTATTACTTCTATAGGATTATTTTCCTCTTTGACCTACACAACAATTCATAAGTTTACATAAATATTTACAGAATATCCTTATTCTTCTGATTACCAGCAGCAGCTAATCAAAATATATCATTTATTGCTTTTTAGAATGGGAGAAAATTAATATTGAGCAGAATAAAGTTCAAGTTATTGTTGGTTCGGCCCTCCAACACAGTTCATATTTGTTATGTGGTCCCCTGTAGAAATTAATTGCCCAGCCCTGATATTTATCCTAGCGATAAGTGGCTCTCTGCTAACGATAAGTGGAAACTCAGTGTTAATGTCAGTGATTAATAGTGTGCATTATTGTTATTCAACCTAGCAAGCTAATATTGCGACAAGAGAGTGTTGATAGCTAGGTGAAAAGAAAATCCAGACCAAAGTCTTTTTTTTTCTGAGGTACTTTATCATCTTTAACTATT
The DNA here is from genome assembly GCF_019097595.1 of Hemibagrus wyckioides. Lineage (NCBI taxonomy): Eukaryota > Metazoa > Chordata > Actinopteri > Siluriformes > Bagridae > Hemibagrus > Hemibagrus wyckioides. Next base: position 2,149,948 of record NC_080729.1, read on the forward strand.
TGTAGCTTAGCAGTTAGTAGCTCTGAATGGTTTCACTGTGTGGAGTAGAGAATTCTGCTAAACTAATGTGCTTCAAACTCTATTTGAAGTCATTTTCTAGTAACAATTTAACCTAGCGAGCTAATGTTACGACTAGAGAGGTAGCTAGCTAGCCAGAAAATAATTAGCACTGGACAAAAATTGATATCCAACAGATCATTCAGTGAGTAATTTTCTCAGGAGACGAGGAAGAAAATCACAAACACGACCAAACCAGATAGAAATAACACTGAGGAAAAAACTGGAAACAGGAGAAAGACCCAACGTTCCTGTCTAAATATAATCCTGTCAGAAAACGTCCATTTTTATTCAATTGTTTTACCCAGAAGCTAAAAAACAGAGTTTGTGTTCTGTTTTTATCGTGTCAATGTTGATGATTGAGTGTCTTTGTCATGTCTCACTACACAGTGGTGGTTAATATGAAGCCCATATGAAAGTAGACACTCAGGACTTTAAGAATTTGTAGTGTTTCAGAAGGATTTCTGGTTTTTAGCCTAATAGGGGTGATTTTGTCATAGAAAAATTTTCCCACAGAAATGTTTGTATCTTCAAAGTAAATGTTGATCTCAAACCCATTTCTGCTCTCTGAGATGTTCTCCAAGTGCTTGTACATCAAAAAAGCAGCTCAGATTTCATCTTCAAGCAGTAAAATTCTGTGTAAGGTTCTCCAACAGAGGGAAAAACACACGTCTAAAACACACTGAAAGACTCATTTTAGATCAGACTCACAACTAGAAAATCACTCGATCCTTTATACTGATTAAAAACATCTCATAAGTTCATTTCCATTCCGATGGTGAACTGGCAAAAATGGTTAAACTGGGATTTAGGAGGTTTTAGTACTGATATTTAGCAATACTGAGCGCAATTTCATGGAAATTCATTCATTAAAACACTTTTTTTTGTCCTTGTTTTTGTCCTAAATGTGTCATTTTATATAAAATGTAATGCAAACTTTAAAAAAAAAGTTTTGGAGATTTTTAAGCGAAGGCATACGATCAGGAAATTCCTTTAATAAACACGGCATCACCTTGAGAGAATTTCTGCAAAAAAAACATTTTCCTATAAAGCCGTGTTTCATAAACATGATCGTTATTCATTCAGTTATTAGCATGCAGTGTTTTATGCTGGTCAGGGTCAGAGCCTGAAGCTGTCCTTATTAATTACTGCCTTTATTATTCAAATTATTATCATTGTTATTAGCATTAGCATTAGCACTGAGTTCAAGCCAACTTTTGTTCACGTATGAATCGGGGAATATTCGCTCTTTAATGGCAGTATTTGATTTAAAGTCTGTTTTGAACCTCAAGGCATTCTGATGAAATGTTACTGAACAAAGAAAACTTGAACAATGATCGATAGCACGGAGAAACTGGAAACTAGAACCGCTTCACGTTATTACGAAAATGAAAAAGAAACAGATTTTTATTCCAGGAAAGAAAAAAAAAATTCTCCTCCTGCCAAGTTAGCGTGTAGGAATGAAACTCGCAAGGACACGAGAATGGAGAGCCGTGGTGTATTAACAACCCACCCTTACAATAATAAGAGGGAAAAAAAGAACAGAAATTACTGAACACAGTCTCCTTTATCCCAAATTTCATCCCTCAGCCAAGACAAACGGCACAAACGGCGTGTTTAAATCATCACACGCTCGCCTCATGTGGATTTGCCGAGTTGTTCCGACTCTCAAACAGATTAGCTGAGGTGGTTTTTGGACAGAAATGCTTTTTTATTTTCTTCAATAGAGACTTTTTGCACATTTTGGTCATTTCGCCTCCTTTCTAAAGCTGAACACAAGACAAATGGATTCATAAATTCTTTCAAAAATGTACAAAAAGACGTGTGGCGTTCCTAAAGATCCGGCTAGGAACACTCTCAGAATTTTAAAATGCTTCGCTTCTGAGTTTATACTCAATTGATTCGCAGCTGA
>NC_080729.1:2156916-2161916 GCF_019097595.1 Hemibagrus wyckioides
GACACTATTTGTGTTATTGCCCCCCGTTGCAGAGGTAACCGGGGGGGAGGATTGTAGTGGGGGACGTTTAACTTGACCACCACCTGGATGGAAAAAAAATAGCTGCAAAATACAGATAAAGGATGTTAAAGCAACACAGTCAGCGGGAGACGACTTAAGACCATGCCGTTCATGTTTCAGTTTTTTAAAAAAATATTATTTATGTTTTACTTCATAAAAAGTTAACTCTGTGTTTAAAAAAAAACAGCTTCTTATAAGAGCAATACAGTGTTGAGGAATGTACTGAGCTAACTCTGGATTGGTTCTAGATCAGATCGGAAAGATTCGGTTCATTTTGATTCGTGTCCCTGATGAATCATTTTCACTCAGAATGAATCATATAACTGAATCATTTCCACAGTTTTTTATTCTGTAGGTATCTGATATGGGTTCGCTTGATATATAAGGATAGATCTGTAGCTCTCGGTCGTCTTGTTCTCTGTCTGACTTCATAAAGCTCATAATAAATGGTGAATCAAAAGCTCTCCTGGAACACAGACTCGGCCTTTTTCACATTTGGTAGGTTTGAAGCGTGATTAAAGAGTTTAAACCCAGCTGTGTGAAAGGACATGAACATGGGGTGATGGAGAATCGATTTGGACACGCTGCTGTGTTCTAGCGGAGACTCAAACATCTCTCCTGTCTGGAGTTCTCTCGATCTCATCGTGGCTATCTCATCTTTGGCAAGATGTGCCCCAGGTTCAATGCTAATAGACCTGAAACCTGTCTGGATTGGCAAATTATGTTCAATTAGAGGCAATCAGCCTTGATGTATATCAGCTGCATATGTCTCGCAGATGTCACGACTCTCAAAGACGTCAAGCTCCTTCAATGTCAGAGATGATCTGATTGAAAAATGCTGGGACGGATGAAGCTCATCTTGTTAACTCGAGGAAGAGAATTCATTAAAAAATTCCTCCTCGAAGCCTCCTTTGCCAAACACCGGTGCCAAATATACCCGAGCTCGAGCACCCTTGTAATTACTGCTGAATAATCTATATGTCAAGGTCAGAGAAGCGAGGCATAATCAATTAAGAGTAATTGGCCAGCTGTTTTTGTTTAATTGGGGTAATTTTAGAGTCATTTGTTGCCAACACCTACATAGCCTCAAGACCCTCACAAAGTCCCGTAATTGGCCAATTGACGGAACGAATCAATGCGACCCATGTGCTACCACTCTGAGCTAATAGTGCTATCATGAGGCTTCGCAGTCGAAGAACCATCTGGACGTTTCAGGATCAAATCCTCGACCAGAGACATTTAAGGTTGAACTTTGGCCTCTGTGAAAGATGACTCATTTCAGTCAGTCGACTCAACATTCAAGGATCCACTTTAATCTATTGAAACGAGAGTCCCGAGTCATCCCAAAGAGACGAACTGAACCGGAATTTGGCTTTTTTGACTTTCCAGTGATGTGACCTTGATTCGGTGCTGTGTAATAAAAAGGTATTTTAGAAACGGATAAAAAATAAGGAATGTAGAGACATTGGGCTGTATTTCAATCTGTGTGTGAATGTTTTCACTGATTTGAACTAAAAATTCCTCCAGGTTTCTAAGAAATCTTGTTAACGCTGATTCCCTGTGCTCTGACATGCTGCATGTATGTTGATAAATGCCTGAGGCGAAAGGGTGAAGCGAAGGTTACCGACATTTTTCTTGGGAAAATGTTCCTGCGAACGTAGCACCGATAAATCTCTCCATATGCCTTTTAATAATTGAAGCCGATTATCTGTCATATTTAATCTAAAATGTACTGTAGGTTTTTTTTGCGCCATTAAAACACTCTTCCTCTCATCCTAAACCTTGTCCCAGGTCTCCGAGCTCCTGTATAACATGGAGTAATCGACATCCAAGCTTCACGTGAATCCATGTTTTATAGACTCAAAGGCAAGGCAAAGCTCATTACTAGAGCTTAGGTGGAATATTAGACGCTTATTTCGTCCTCCACAGAGACGGATAAAAAATCAAAAATCAAGATGACTTTCCATGTACTGAGTAATTTATGTTGATCAGGGCAGTGCGGACTCTTCACTCGATCCACATTTCTCCAAGTCTGAAATAATAAGAGGCTCACCCACACGCTCGCCTCCGAGTTCCCGGGTTCCTTTCAGGAGTTCAATTCACACCGCGTAGAAATCAATCGCGCTTACGCATCAAAGCCATGTGAACATCCTCCCGCCTGGTAAGACTGAAAAAATATTAGCGCCGTCAAAGAGAGATTTTAATTGCAAACATCTGCCGAGACGTGTAGCGCCGAGGCGGCTTATGTCAACAAAGAACACGGTGGAAATATTCTCCGACAACAATGGTGTAATTAAATCAGACAGATGTTACCACAGCTCAATTTGTAGCACTTATTCTTTTCGGAATGATCCGGCAGGAGGGAACTTGACTTGCATACACTTGAGGGATGAAACCGAGAACAGAAGGGTCGTGATGGTGGTGTAAATCAAGGTGTGGCCAAGTTACACTTTACATTCCTTTGACTTGGGTTTATATGCGTACGTATTCACGTTGGACACATGAGCTCGGTCAAGATGTTGTTTAGCATTTTGCTGCGTTCTTTTGGAGACTCACTGACACATCACTCTGAAAAACCAAGATGGAGGCTGCAGGGAGTATAACCGACAAAGTGTATATCGCAAACACAGGATCGCTAGCTAGCTTGTTAAAAATGATAAACAAACAAACAACAAATAAAAAAAATGTTGTTCTTGTTCTTTTAGCTGCTCCCTGTTCAGGGTTGCCACAGCGGATCATTTGATCAGCATGTTTTTGACTTGGCACAGGTTTCTTGCCCTTCCTGACGCAACTCTCCCCTTTTATCCGGGCTTGGGACCGGCACTGAGAGTCATGTCTGTGATGTATCCTGTTGTCGAGTGTGTCTAGTCTTTAGGCTGCTAGTTTGTTAATCTCAACTATTAACCTATAAAAATCAGTCCCACCTTCTCTACAAGTGATGTAGCTGAGTTTGAAGCACTGGCCATGCCCACATGCCCATATTGTGCTACATATACTGCCGTTGTGTTAGACTGCTGCTACAGATAGACTACTATTGTAAGACAAAACTCTTTTCAGTATAAACACAAGCCAGAAGCAGAGGCCAGATACATCCCGAATTCTTTCATAGGCATCTTTTAAAAATTATGGATTATGCTTTTGGGGTTATTTTTTTTCCTCACTGGCCGTCCGTTGCTTTTATTACATTCTCTAAAAGGATTAGTGGGAATTCCAAAGAGATATCAGTTAGCCTGCGAAACAGATATGCCGATATGTTAACATGTCCCACAATATCCCTAAAATACATCGTTTCCATTTGTATAATGGGAACCAGCTGCTGGTCCAGATGCGATATCTGGCACAAAGTGCAACACACAGACACACACACACACACACACGTGACCCAGATCCAGCTCGAAGTCCTCGCCGCAGTGGACTGGTGTGATGGAGTGTCTGTGCAAAACCCAAATCAGATCAAACTCCTCTGGGGACGGAGCTGTAGAGCTTCACTCCTCCACTACATGCTGTAGCCCAAGGGAGGGTGGAGGGGAGTAGTGGGGAAGGGTGAGGGGGGAATTGGGGGGAGGGTTGATGGTGTGTGTGTGTGTGGGTGTACGATGCCCTCATGCTGGGCTGCTGTTGTCACGGTGTGGCCTTCGGGGAGAATGCTAATAGTGGCCTTTGCTCAAAGAGCCTTGGGAGGCCAGCGTTTGTGAGTCTTGCGCTCTTCCTGCCTCCTGATGGGCTTTGTGGCTTTTTGTTCAGCTTTCAGTCAAAAAACAGCTTCTGTTAAATCTCGCTGTAGGGGACACATCGTCACTACGGTGCTGAGATTAGGCTCACCTGCACGAGGAAGTCAAAGTTACAAAAATGAAGACACTGAGGATTAAAACAAAGATGAAGAAATGGCTTCAGAAAGTGACCAGTGACTTTGCTTCATCTTCATCACACCACCTTGCTGTCGATTAATTTCCCACTCCAGCATAACTCCCTGTTATGATTTATTCCTCACATCTACCCTTTATATCATTAAGCCTGTTGGTTGGACTCCATGTTTACTCTCTTCATCCATCTTTTCTTTTCCTCTCGCTTTATGAACGAAGTGCCGTCACACTAAAGCTCGCTTCACTCCAATAAAAGAGCTCCAAAAGGCCTATTATCCGTGAAGAATATGGTAATATCGTTATATTTACTCCCAACCCGCTTCCGATTATCCCGAAAGGGTCTGTAAATTCCGATTAGCAGATGGAAGTTAAACACTGGCAGTGATTTTGTTCGTTCTCTCAAGCGCCAAGACGCAGCTAGCTCTGCACCGAAAATCTGTCCGCTGATTAAAGTCGCCAGTTAATCGATGCTAAATCCGCAAGGTAATGGTCAAAGGTAATTCACAGCGAGGCCATTTCAGCCGTTTAATGGCCTTGTCTCTGAGAGCAAGAGCGGGATCACGGGAAGATAAATTCAGCCTCGCTCTGAGCTTCCATTGACCTGCTGAGGTGTTCTGTCCAGGACGCCATGTGCTGGACAGGAAAAAAAAAAGTAGGACCTAAGGAATGGATCAAAACAGTGTCGGGGGGGGGCAGGCTGAAAGGGGGTTCACTTGTCATCAAAACGAGGACAAGTTGCCTTGTGGGTAATAAGGTGTGGCTGTAACAGGAGGAAGGAAGAAGCCTGGAGAGAGACGGTGTCAGAGCGACGGCGACTCTAAAGCAGCAAGAGCTTGTTCTGGACTGAATGAGCTGTCGGATATGGAAGTGAATTAGGGCTAAATTGGAGTCTTAGGGACACAGACGCTCCCCGATGAGCGAGGAGAGGGGAGGAGAGCAAAGAAAGAGAGCAAAGAGGGAGAGGAAAGAGGGAGAGGATTAAAAAATCTTGTGAAGGAGGGAAACGGAGTGAGAGAGTGAGAGAGTGAGGCATGTGGAAAGGTTGGTCACCAGCAGTAACGGCGTCCTGCAGTGACA
>NC_080729.1:2164416-2191916 GCF_019097595.1 Hemibagrus wyckioides
TAACTTCTTCAGCAGTTTGATCAACAGTAGCTCGTCTGTTGGATCGGATCACACGGGCCAGCCTTCTCTCCCCACGTGCATCAATGCGCCTTGACCGCCCATGACCCTGTCTCCGGTTCACCACTGTTCCTTCCTTGGACCAATTTTGATAGATACTGACCACTGCAGACCGGGAACACCCCACAAGAGCTGCAGTTTTGGAGATGCTCTGATCCAGTGGTCTAACCATCACAATTTGGCCCTTCATCAAACTCGCTCAAATCCTTACACTTGTCCATTTTTCCTGCTTCTAAGACATCAGCTTTGTTGACTTGCTGCCTAATATATCCCACCCACTAACAGGGGCCATGATGAGGAGATACTCAGTCTTATTCACTTCACCTCTCACTGCTCATAATGTTATGGCTCTTGTGTGTGTGTGTGTGTGTGTATGTGTGTGTGTAAGGATTTTGGTTCTCTTTTGCCTTTAAGTCCCTTATTAAGCTCAATTTGTTTGTATTTGTGTGTATTTTTTTCTTTTTTATATTATTATTTATATTACATAATATTTTTATATTACAGTCATTTTTCCCCAAACATTTGCAGAATCCTACTGTACTTTTTATCCCGTTATAGTTACATGTAAATCCCATGACACAAGCTAGTTTCTGTTCTCTTTGGTGTTCTAGCGGCTATAAACACTCACTCCCTCTGTACACTACTGCAAAGAAGCGCAAGCGTCTCTGTCAAGAGTTAATTAATATTGTACTGAAGAACTTTATAATAAAGCTCTCTGTTGCTAGGAAAAGCTTTCAAATTCAGCAGTTAGGAAATCCAACTATTGTTATTATTTATTTATGTATTTATTTATTTATTTATTTACTACTATGAGGTATGTGTTAGGAGGTAAATTGCATCCTGACCCACGACAGCTCCCGAGAGTTTACGGGGTTAATAACTAAACACCTTCGACCAGCTGAATTTTCTCCATTTTGTTGTTCAATCTCAGACACCGAGCCGCGGCTAAATACGAAACGACTGCAGCGGCCTGCGGTGATGTTGATTTTTCTGAATGTCATCACGCTGTGAGATTTCACTCCGCTGTCTGTTTTTTCCTCTCTACTTTTTTTCCCTTCTCATCTCTCGCTCCAGTGCCGGGTTCATCTGTGATAGATTTAATTACTGTTCCCACGATAAATCTAGCATCACACGCCAGATGTTTCCTGTGAAGGGGACGGCATCAGAATCAGGACATGCTGAAAGTGGAAAAAAATATAATAATAATAATAATAAAATGAAGTGTTTTCTGACCTTATCCCAAACCTGGATTTTATACAGTGACACAAACACACATGAAGACTTTTATTTTCTACTTCCTGTTTTTTTGTTTTTTTAATTAACGAAAGTTTTAACGGCGATGAAGTGAAACTCTGGTATGTTTAACCTCGGACCTGCCGAACCCGAGGCGTCCTGCTGAATCAGGAGCACGGAAATCACATGACTAATCGAAACGTTTATGAGGAAATGAACATAATGTCACAGAACCCCGTGACCTTGTCCTGATGTTTACACGAAAGGAATGAAAAGGCTGCTTTATTATCTTTCTCCTTTTTACTTGGAAATGGAGCAATCAGAAGGATTCAACTCACTGTTCGTTTCATTATGAGGACACACGAAGGAGCGAGACGTTTCCATCATCAGTTTAATAATAAATGAGCTTCGGGTCACAGCAGCTAGTATACGCTAGCGTCTATACCTTTACCGATACTGATACTGAAATCTGTGACATTCTCAGTCAGAGAAGTCCCAGAACATTTTATAACATCTATATAACATCTACATAACGTCTTTATAAAGTCTATATATTGTCTTTATATAACGTCTTCATAATGTCTATATAACAACTATATAACATCTATATAGTGTCTTTCTAACATCTATATAGCGTCTATATAACATCTATATAACGTCTGTATAACATTTATAAAATGCCTGTATAATGGCTATATGTCTTTATATAACGTCTATATACTGGCTTTATAACGTATATATATAACATCTATATAGCGTTGTTATAACATCCATATAACATTTGTATAATGCCTTTATAACATCTGTTTAACATCTATATAACAGCTATATAACGTCTTTATAACGAGTTTATTGTAATTGAGGAGTGTTAGCTGGCTACGAGTCTGCTTTTTTATGTTTTAATGTTTCCGTCACAGATATCTTTTCTTTGCCAGCATTTTGCTGACAGTTTTATGTAAAAACTGTTTGATCAGGTGATGTGTTTTGTTGGAAGTCGTAGCCACAGCCGGTGTCCTACAGTCGGGCCGTTTACGTTTGTGGCTAATTATCACGTCTAAGCTTCTCACAGTCGCAGTAATCAGCAGTTAAAAACAAAGGCGTCCTCTAAACCCTGTGAGTGAAACATAACGACATGCATGACAACAAGCATCAGCACGGCCTCTGAAAAGCTGCAGATTCCTGAAGCTCAGCAGCTGAATGGTGCAAATGAGCCGCTGCAGAAACGGAGCATGAGGGAAGCTCCGATGACTTATTAATGCAAACATCTCATCTCACGAGGTGTTTTAAATGTCACAGTCAATTTGCAGCCTGAGCGTGAGGCAGAATTTATCCCATCCTGGCGACCCCGGAGCCCCCCGCCCCCTCCCTCGCCCGAGATTCCCGCCTTCCTTTCTGTCTCCGGCTAACTACATGAGACAGCTGACATATGCTCGACAGCCCACACCTGCCTGCGCGGCGCCGAAACGCGGCCGCCGTGGTCCGAGACGTGCGGCTCTGCTGCTCGACTGATCCGCTCCACGTGTTTCTGTCCTGAAATTTCCGACAGGATCGGGATCGCCTTCGTTTAGGAGGCGGGGCGGTTAACGGGCACTCGGCTGACAGATGTTGGCGTCCCAGTGGACGGGGTGAGCGTGTCATGGCTGACGGAACAATGTGCATCTGAACTGACTAGAACAGGAGGGAACTGAGGGAGAGGGTCACACTGTCATATCTCTCTCTCTCTCATTCTATCTGCCCAACTCTTTTTGTCTCACCAACTTTCTCTCTCTCTCTCCCAGTCTTTAATCTTTCTTTGTCTCTGTCCATCTTTCTCTCTCTGTCTCTATTACTTCATTCTCTCATTCAATCTCTTCAATCTCATTCTCTTTCTTTTCTCCATCTCTCTCCATCTCTCAACCCCCTTCCAGCTTTCATTCTATATGCCCATCTCTTTCTCTCTCTCACTCTCTATCTCTTTATATCTCATTCTCTCATTCTCTCTCTCTCTCTCTCTCTCTCTCTCTCCCAATCTTTAATCTTTCTTTGTCTCTGTCCATCTTTCTCTCTCTGTCTCTATTACTTCATATCTCATTCTCTTTCTTTTCTCCATCTCTCTCCATCTCTCAACCCCCTCCAGCTTTCATTCTATATGCCTATCTCTTTCTCTCTCTCACTCTTTATCTCTCATTCTCTCTCTCTCTCTCTCTCTCTCTCTCTCTCTCTGTCCATCTCTCTGTTTGTTTATTCAGTATTAAAGGAAGGAGTCTCAAGTGTCAGTGCTTTGTAACAGGAGCTAACATCAAATGTAACAATAAATGGATAAAACTACAGCGTGTCATTCTCTATAAAACAAAAAGAAATTGTAATGTATCACCACCTCACAGCCCCTCACTGTTGATTGATTTCCTTCCTCTGCTTGATCCCAAGTGATTTATTCCTTACACATGTTTCATTTCTGGGGGAAAAAAGCGAACAAACCTGACGTGTAAGGAGACAACGTGTTAGTTTTCGAATACAAAAGTGCTTCATCTGTAAAACTAAACAAGCGTTGTGTTGTGCAAATGAGATCTTTAAACCTTTTTCCAATTTCATACCAGGATGGATTCCTCAAACAGGTTTTTTTCTTCTTCTCATTATTAAGTAAATGTATAAATGAATCATTACCATCAGCAGAGCAACAAGCCCCTGGATCATTAAGCCTGAGGAGCGCCAGGTAACGCATTGTGCTGAGAGAAAAAAACACAAGTCGCATCTGTTTTTATGAGGCATAAGAAGTATCCAGAGCGATGAAACGAGCGGCGGCGCTGCCTTAATCGTGCCTCACCAAATCATTAATTTGGCTCTAATTAGAGAATAATGTTCAGTATGAATATGTAACAGCAGTCATATGTTGCAATATTCATGTAAGTGTGCGAATATTACACAAGGATGAACAAAGTGAATAGCTGTGACACGCACAGCACACGGCGACAACAGAACCGCTTCTGTTCAGAACCGCACCACATGATGAGACGAGGATATGTGCATTAAAAAGGAAAATTAATTGTGTGTACATGAATACAATGAATCAAATGAAAAGAAATTAATCATATAAATAAATAAATGAATCATGTAAATAAATGAATCAAATGAAAAAATAAAGAATCATATGGAAAGAAATGAATCAAATGGGAAAAGAAATGAAACACAGAAAGAAATGGATCAAATGGAAAAAGAAATGAATCAAATGTAAATAAATGAATCAAATGAAAAAAGTGAATTATATGGAAAGAAATGAATGAAATTGGAAAATAAATGAATCAAATGAAAAGAAGTGAATCATATGGAAAGAAATGGATCATATGTAAATAAATGAATCAAATGAAAATAAATGAATCATATAAAAAAATTAATGAATCATATGTAAATAAATGAATCAAATGAAGAAAAATGTATCATATGGAAAGAAATGGACCATATGGAAATACATGAATCAAATGTAAATAAATGAATCAAATGGGAAAAGAAATGAATCAAATGTAAATAAATGAATCAAATGAAAAGAAGTGAATCATATGGAAAGAAATGGATCATATGGAAAGAAATGAATCAAATGAAAAAAAAAATAATCATATGTAAATAAATGAATCATGAAACTACTATGAAATATAAGAATAATAAGAATAATATTAAGAATAAGAACTAATATGAAAAAAAGAATCATTTAAAAAAATGAATTAAAATGAATCAGAAAATAAATAAATCATGTGACAATTAATAAATGACTTGAAAATAACAAATCAGTTTTGAAAAGAAATGAATTGTCTAAAAATACATACAAATATTAAAAATGAAAAGGAACATCAATAAAGTTTTTTAAAAAATCATATACACAAAACTCACAAAAAGTTAAGGATATTGAGCTTTCGGGTGAAATTTCAGGATGCACCTAAAATGCACTATAACCTTTCCAGGTGAACTTAATTTGACCTTCTCTACACTTTTGAATGCACATGTCCAACTGTTCAGTGTTTCAGTACTTTCTGCAGAACTTGCTGTTCTCTTACAAGGTGCTTAACGGCAAAATTCACAACTGGTGTTTGATCCATGAATCCACCAATAAATTTTCTGGTTCCATTAGAATTGGTATTTAAACAGTCCTCTTCATCATGCTGTTCACATTTTGACATCATGAGACCAAGACCACACCTAACAATTGATCAACAGTACCTCGCCATTGTGAGGCTTCAAACAGGATGTTCTCAGAGGGAAGTGGCCACTGAGCTTAGAGTGTCACAGAGTGTCATCAGCAGGTTGGGACAGAGATACAGAGAGACTGGAAGAGTCACAGAAAGGCATAGAAGTGGACGTTCTTTGGCCACATCCCACGTTGATGACCACTTCATTGTGAACAGTGCCCTGCGGAACCAGATGATGAATGCCACTCAACTCCAGGCACATTTAAGGGAGGTGAGAGGCACCCAAGTGTCACGTCAGACCATTCAAAACCATTTACATCAGCGTGGTCTGCGTGCTAGATGACCTGCAAGGGTACCTGACCACACCACCAGGCCAGGGAGAATTTAGGCTGGACGAGGGACCAATAGGCCTCAGTGCTGTTCTCTGATGAAAGTCGATTCACACTGAGCAGAAACGATGTTGGAGACGTCAAGGAGAGCGCTATGCATCAGCCACTGTTGTGGTGGTGTTACAGTCTGGGCAGGTGTGTCCACTCAATACAGAACTGCCCTACGTCTTGTGAATGGTACAGTGACAAGCCAATACTACCTGAATAACATCATTAATCCAGTCATTGTGCCCCTGCATGAACAACACAGGCCTAATTTCATCTTCATGGATGACAATGCTCCAGCTCATCGAGGTCGCATCATTAGGGAACGGCTGCTGGAGGCTGGGGTACCTCAAATGGAGTGGCCTGCACTTTCTCCAGACCTGAATCCCATAGAAAACCTCTGGGATCAGCCGAGTGGCCGTGTAGAGGCTCATAACCCTGCACCCCAGAACCTCAATGACCTGAGGGCCGCCCTTCAAGAAGAGTGGAATGCCATGCCTCAGCAGACAATAAGTCGACTCGTGAACAGCATGAGACGTCGTGGTCAAGCTGTAATTGATGGTCAAGGACACATGACAGATTATTGAGACATTGAGATTTTTTGTTGTGGTATACCCTCCACTGTTGTTGGATTTTGTTTCAATAAATTGTTTGAGATGAGGAAATCACCATTGCATGCTTCTACTTAAATGCCTTACTTTCATGATATAATATCATTGTAGTGTGAACTTTTTACATTTTCCATAAATTTAACCCAAAATCCAAATATCCTTAACTTTTTCTGAGTAGTGTAAAATGAATCATATGCAAAGAAATGAATCGAAAAAATAAATGAATCATATAAAATGAACAAATCATGTGCAAAAATCATGTAACAATAAACGAATCGTGTAGACATCAGATGGAAAGATAATGAATCATATGACGATAAATGAATCACGTAAATATCACGTGAAAATTAACGACTCATATGAAAAGAAACAAATGTGTACATTAAAAGAATTTAAAATCTGCACGTGTGTCAATTTCACATGTGAATCATCTGAATCATCACATATAACTCTTCCGTTATGCAATTTCCTTGGAATTATGAGCCTCTTAACCAAGTTAAATATGACCGTGGCTGGAGTTCGTGGTCCGTCTGCGAAACAGCGTAGATAAGTGGAGGTTGGGAGGATGTTGTGTTTACGATGGCCGGGTGTCAGACACTGCATTGTGCCAAGCTTTTATCAGCCCCCGATGTGATCCCTCTGGCGAGAGAAGGCACACAATCACAGAGCACTGACAGTTCAATTTCACACTTCATTATTGGGCCGCTGAGTCACTCAAAGAGCCGCCATTGTTTTGGTTCTGTTCTGTGATGCTGTTCATTTTTCCTCTGTAAATTGGTCTGGAGCGCAATATTATCCAGCGGCCTTTGAAGAGCCTCCTACAGAAACAGAGAGGTCGCGCTTTCATTTAGGGTGCAGACCAACACATTAAAGATATCTACACAGGCAGAGATGAACACATCCTGGAAATATCACGGATCGAACATCTGATTCAATACCGGATTGATACCGAGGCAACGGATTTCCAGATTCACCGCAGATTCACAAAAAATAACCAGATTTAATAAAAGTAGCCAAAATCTTTACACCATTAAAAGTAAACTCTAAATATCAAAATAAACAAAGCTGAAAATTCATTACTCAAAAAAATATAAAGTTGTAAAGATGTAATGCCAGAAATTCACACCTGATGAGTTCAATTATTAAAGAAATTAAAAGAAAATCATGTGAAAAATGAATCATGTAAAAGAATCAAATGTGAGAATCAGTGAAACGGGCAAATAATAACATCTGAAAATAAAAACATGTGAAAAACATATTAAACATCATACAGGGAGTTTCACATCAGAACATTTCGAAAGTTTCAACAGCATGGATTAGCAACGAGTCTGATGAAGTTTGTACAGGAACTAGTAAGATTAGCTAGCTAACACCCAGAGCATCATTTCTGACCACAATAAGCTAACAGGTCATAAAGCATTTTCTAAACTCTTTACATTAATGATATTCATTATTCTGAAACGTAACCGAATTTCTTCACCATGTTGTTAGCGATCGTTAGCTGTGACTATTTTGTAGCGTGCTAGTGTGCCTTTTATATCAGATGAGGACTTGCAGATGGGAGGTTCTACGATATTTTCTGTCATTTCCTGTGGCTGTAGATTAGTTTGTTGCGCCACTCGAGGTTGCCGTTAGGTCTAACCCTGGCCAGGGTGAAGGATCTGGCTCCGCCCCCTGAGAACAGGTACCATAGCTGCAGATATTGCAGATATTAAAGGTTAGATTTGTTCAGAAACCAGATGCGCTTCTGCTCATTCCACTTTCAGACTAATGTAAAATATCGACCAGAAAGCGAACATCAATCCAGATTCTGTCCTCATGAAAACAGTCTCCTTGGACATGTGTAATTACAGCCCTCTCTCATCGTAGCTTCTTTTTGAAGTCCCTTCAAAGTCCGAGCTTCATTTGGGATGCGGTCGGTGGTATTCCGGAGTAAACAGACAGCAAGACGTACGATAAGACACTCGCGGGCGGACAGGCCTCGTGGAGCAATCGAACGTGACACTTCAAACATCCACACTCTGATATTTGTCTCCATCATTGCAGAAGTTATTGATTTATTAGCAAGCAGGAAATCCGCTCGAGTTAGACGTGAAGCGCTTCGGGTCAGTTTCGAGGCGCTCTGATCACATTCCTGGAGTTGCTCTTGACAGATCCGCTCCCCGTGTAGACGTTCAAATTCAGACGAGTTGATTCCAATTATTTCGTTTTTTAACTCTTCTTGCTTTTTACCTTCAGAACTCGGGAACAAAAAATCGATCGCTGACGCGAATCGGCAGTGCCGTGGCTTAACATGCACGCTGTCCGCCGATGCTGATTGGACGTGCTGAACGAGCTCGGGCAGCTCGGACCCCCCTGCCTCCTGACAGCACATCACAGTGCATGTGCTTCAGCACTGAGCTGCACTGATTTCCTGCCAAAAGCAAGTCAACCAAGTCAGCAGAAACCACTGAAAATATCATAAAGTTATGAAGTTAACTTCGGCCTGCGAGGAATAGAGCGAGCTCGCGGATGCGGCAGCCGGTGGAGCTGCCTGCATGCGGCGGGAGTTCAAAGCGGTCGAGCTCGCTGGGAGTTTGGCTCAGAAGCTCTTAAATGCCGGGATGTGAAGTCGGACATGTTGCCAGCTGCATTATCCGTGGGCAGCTGGTGGAGGAGCTCTGTGCGGCATGTTGAGCTCTGAACATCCAGAACACGCTGCATAAACAGCATCACCACACTGCAACACAGACACACACCTCGCCAGCTAGTCACTAGCGATCGATGCACGTTTGACCCGTACCATATGCTTCACTGTAAAACATATTCCGAGTGATCTTTCACGTAGGCATCCGTTAGCATCGATTAAAAGGGAACCCTGGTGTGTTCTCCTGCTCTGTACAGATGACAACACAGCAATCACACAAAGCGAATCAAGTCTGAATCGACTCACCTGCGGAAAGTGAATCAAACCTTCTCTTGGAGCATTTTTTTGTCTATGCTAGCTATTAAACTGAGGCAGATCTGTAGCACTGCCATGTTTTTGTGAATTTGGATGAAAATAAAAGCTGATCGTGATGCACAGAATATTTAACGCTCAGTCTTATTCAGAGTCGACTCGTTGTTCTCCACTTGTGTGAGTTTTGCGGATGGTTGGTTTGTTGGTTTAACGTTTTCTGTTGCCGTATTTCTGGATTTTTAGGTTTAACTGTGTGTCGTGTGAAAACAAGCCAAAGAGCAAACAAACCAAAAGAATAATTTTCACTCTGAACAATCAGACCAGCGGGAGTGAAAACGGCTTTTAAAAAAAAAGATATATCTCAACGGTTAGAACGCGGGATAGATAGAAACACAAGGAAAATGGAAGAAAAATTTCTGAGTAAATGCAACAGTCCCAGAAGCTAATTTATCATAAGCTCCCTTATTCTGTGAGAAAAATCAGATTCGTTGGAAAAATGAGAGGAGTTGATTTGATTGGATAACAAAAAGTAACACACAGTAATATATTCACATAAACTCTGCCCCTTTTGCTGATTCATCAGATATTAGATACATTAGTAAAAATTCCGGAGGTCCAGCGATCACGATGGCATCGTTATACACATGCAGAAGCTTCATTGCTATCGTTTATTTCTGTATGTCTTCGTACCTACACAGGGACTGGTGATGGATGTTCGCTAACAGCTAACTGAAATGTTATCTATGCTAACATGAACAAACATAATATTCTAGGCTTTAACAACTTTTTTTATCAGTTTAAAGACTTTCATTTCAACTCGTGAAATGACCTAAACATAACCTTATAGCATAAATATATAAACATTTTGTCCTTGTCTTCACTACAGAAACTGAGCCGGGTCCCGTTTTTAGCATCTAAAACGCGCCGTATTGACTTGAGCAGAACCGCAGAAGAACTCGGGTTTGGGTTACGTTCTGATACGAGCCGATTCCCTGAGGAGGTTATGTCACTGCCCTTCACAGCCTCCGCATTCTTCGGGGTCCGATGTTGAGTCCTGGGTTGACAAGATAAGAGACAAGGCTAATCCTCAAAGGAACAAAAAAAAGGACACTCAGATCAGTGGGATGTAACTGATAGCGCTGGACGTCAGACGTGGTGTCCTCACCCGGCCTATCAGCGCGTGGACAGCAGATGAGGGAAGCTCTCGGTTTCCTTTTTACTGGAGCTTTGCAGCACAAGATAAATCAGCCTGCCTCAGCCTGGTAAACACTCACAGCTCTCCACTTATCAGAGTGGAATAGAAGGAAAGTTATCCAGCAAAGGAAATTCCCCTGGTGTTTAGTAAGATCAGTGCAGCACATGCAGCTCTGAACTCGGCTAATGGGATCCTATCTTAGACACTCAGGCCACTGAAGAAGGAAAAGATGATGCGTTATGTCTAAAGGAATGATGTAAAAATGACTAAATCAACTAAAGAAAATGTGACAGAGTCTATAAACTTTACACAGAGCTAATTCTGGATTCTGATTGGTCAGGAATTCTCTATAACTGAACTTAGCAGAGTCGCTAGCCAGGGTATTGAAACCGTTGAAGAAATAAATGCGAGTGAAGTCTACTTAATCACTGCTAGGTGGTTAGTTAGCATGCTAGTGTATTAATTAGGTTCATTTTTTATTTATAAAGCGCTAATCTTTTATTGTTTTCTTCTTCATCATCTATCTAGCCCGAGGTTTCACCTGAGGGTCTCCTCAGATGTATGATTTTTTTTTTTTTTTTTTAATTCACACTGCATATTAATCTTGTAAATCATAAATGAGTGTTGTCGGTGTTTAAAGTTAGTTTCCTGCTCACTCTGACCTGACAGATTATCTTCTTCTCTCTCAAGATAAGCGCTAATCAATCAGTTAGGAATGCAGAGACGCAGGACAAAAGGTCGATCTCGCTGGAAAATACAACCGGATTGTAATGGGAAGCACATCGGCAGAGGAGAGGCATCACTCATAAGGAAGAGGAGGAGGAGGAGGAGGAGGAGGAGGAAGGAGTCCAGAAGGGATGTTCAGCAGAGACAAATGCTGTACGCAGGATCATAAGAATTGTTCCAGTGCTGCTTTGGCACCAATATGGATTTAGAAGCCGTTTCATTTGAGGCCCTATGGAGAAGATTGAAACGTGTTCCCTCCTAATGAGTTCTCGAGGATTACGGTCTAATCCGGACCACAGATTTGATTTAACAGATCCGGCGCTGAGCGTACCGTCCCGCCGACGCGCTAACAAGCCGATCGTGCGACAGACGGCTAGCAGAGTGATGGCTGATTACCGCAAATTTCTCCTCACTCCTCGCTCGCTGTGCTTATATGAGCGGCGCTGCACTGCGCTGCCTCGTGATTTGAGATGAAGTTACTGCATGTGAATGATCAGACGTGTGAGACATGTGCTCAGGAACCAAATCAAGACAGTACATGAAGAATTATAAAAAACTAATCATTAACAAGTTTTTTTTAATTCACATCTTTGAATTGAATTCCTAATTAGAATGTTCTCCACCATACTTTTTATCTGTTTATAACAACAAATTGAAGCTAATTAGAAAGTGAGAAGCTACTGAGAAAGTGCACAGTGGTGTACAAAGCCCTGACACAGTAGACAGTAGAAAGTAGACAGTTTCTTCAGCAGCTGTTGCTATAGAAATGATAACAAGTAGATAGTTTCTTCAGCAGCTGTTGCTATAGAAACGATAACGATAACAAGTAGATGGTTTCATCAGCAGCTGTTGCTATAGAAACGATAATGATAACAAGTAGACGGTTTCTTCAGCAGCTGTTGCAATAGAAATGATAATGTATTCAAACCAGCGAATTAATATACAATGTAGAAAATACAGCACTATAGTCAGATAGCTGTAAATTTTCTGACCAGTCAGAATCCAGTAAAAACGCTCAGCTTGTTGTTTCCGTGTTTTTAGAGTTCCAGTTTAGAGCTTCTCAAGTTTGTGAGGAAAGGCGGCGATACGACGGCCATAAAGTCAGATCTAAACTCGTTTTAAAGCCTGAAAGCAGAAGCCGAGGTTGTACATGTGTGTGTGTGTGTGTGTGTAATGGTGTTATCCAGGCTGTTTGTCTGTTGGGAGAGCGACACGGCCTGCGTCGGAAATGCTGAGGCGAAAAAACTGCAGGGTCGACTGCACTCTGCGGCCAAAGGTTGCACCAAAGTTAATTACTGTGCACCGAACTTATTTTCTTCCCCACGTGGGATTCCTAAGCTTGAAAATAAAGCAGTGACTCGTGGATTTGTGGCTTTTCCTCTCTCTATAACCCCCCCCACACACACAACTACCACCACTACCACCGCCACCACTAATACTCCCCCCACCCTATGTGTGTTATTTTTCCTTTTTTCCCTCTCTTTCTCATCCCACAATACAATAAACGAGTGCAACTACAGGCTTCAGTCTCTGCCTCCTCTTTCCTTGTTGTAAGCTGGCCATTTTATTTTTTACCTGCAGAGTTTTTTTCTTTTTTTCCTTTTTTCCGGTCTCCCCCTCCTTCCCTCCCCTGCCGCTATCTAATTATTTTCCTTTTGTCTGAAGTAAAAGCTCTGTGGGTCATTACCTTCCTCTTCCACTTTAACTCAGCCGTGGTCCTTAAAAAAAGCTCGGAGAGACATTGGAGTGGGCTTTGGAAAAGAAAAAAAAGAGGATTAAGTTCGGTAGTTTTTGTAAATCATTGACACCTGAAAAGGACTTTTAATCAGTCCGCACTCCCGGCTAAAGAATTTTCTCATTTTTGCAGCGCTAATTTAGAGCTGGATTTAAGCGTACCTCCGGGATTAATCAACCCGCCGGCCTTGGCGGATTCTTTAAAAAAAAAAAAAAACGAGCTTAAGCGTGCCCATCAGAGAGACGGAAGCACATGAGTGTGAAAAGTGATTTTCCTGAGGGACGGGATACAAATATCCTTATTTGCATTTAGAAAATCCATCAACTTTATGAAATGTTTAGCGAGCGGAGCGGCACTCGCACAGTTCTGCTTTTAATAGGGACGACAGCTTAAGCGCCGCATTACATCTTTCTTCTCCTCTTGAAATTGTCACTGCATAATCCCTTCAGCGAGGAGTAATGCAGCGAGATTAGAGCCATAACCCCAGATTCTTCAGTCAGATCACTCGAGTGGAGACGGAGGAAGATCCGCGTTTCACGCAGAGTTTAATCAGCGCTGTCGCTGCGCCGCCGTCGTTAGAAGTCTGTGCAGGACGTTCCACAGCGTTACAAGTGTAGCTCTAAATGGATAAAGAGTAGAAGATGACATTCTTAGACATATCGGAGGAATAAAACACAACAGGATGTACTGTTATTGTAAACATAAAAAAAAGGAATGAACCTGAGGTTGAAACAGTGACTCTTTCACATCACCTGTCACTCATTCATTTGCAGTCACATGACACAGAGACTTTTATTTCTTACAAATGTAATTGGCAGAACCCCTCCCCCAACCCTATCCATCATTCCCTTAACCACGTCCCCAGCTTCCCTGACCCATCCCCTACCATATCCCAGACTCCACTGACCTATCCCCCACCACATCCCTCAAACCCTGATGCTATCCCACACACCTCTTACACATCCCTCACCACATCCCCCACATTCTGACCCCATCCCCCACACCCCTTACACATCCCTCACCACATCCCCCACACTCCGACCCCATCCCCCACACCCCTTACACATCCCTCACCACATCCCCCACACTCCGACCCCATCCCCCACACTCTGACTCCATCCCCCACACCCCGACCCCATCCCTGACCCCATTCCCTACACCCCTGACCCATCCCCACCACTTTCCCCAAACCCTGACCCCATCCCCCACACCCCTGACCCATCCTTCACCACATCCCTTACACCCTGACCACATGCCTGACCCCATCCCCCACACCCCTGACCCATCCTTCACCACATCCCTTACACCCTGACCACATCCCTGACCCCAACCCCCACATCCATGTCCCATCTTCCACACCACGACCCTTTCCCTGACCCCATCCCCCACACCCCTGACCCATCCCAAACCACATTCCCCAAACCCTGACCCCATCCCCCACACCCCTGACCCATCCTTCACCACATCCCTTACACCCCGACCCTATCCTGACCCCATACCCCACATCCATGTCCCATCTTCTGCACTCATGTCCCATCCCCCACACCCCTGGCCCATCACCCACCACATCCCCCACACCACTGACCTCATGACCACCAGACCCCACCCCTCACCAATTAGGGATTAGTTATTGTTAGTGTTGTAGATATTAGCTATATTTTAGCTAGCTATTACTGTTAGATGTTTCTTCTCTTCTTAAGATTGTCACTCCATAATTCCATCAGCTAAAGATTTCAACGAGGATGATGAGTGATTAACGCAAGATTTAATTCCTCTGGGGACGAGTTATTGTGGACTTCACACATAGCATATTTGGAATGTGCTGGAGGTCTGGCATAAAAACAGCAAAGGATTTAATAACACAGAACAGACTCTGTCCATCTGGGGGAGTTCAGGGGGGTCATTAATCCGTCTCTCGCTGTGCAGCATGAGGCATGCCTCCAACGGACAGTAGACAAAAGGAGCTGTTTCACTCCCTCTCACTTCTCCTACTTTCATCTCACATCGAGGATAGGATTAGCTTGTTTTGGGAATTAACTTTATTTCATGTCTTCACAAACGTCCAATTCTGACAGGAGATCAGATTCACGCTCAAACCACACATGAGATTAGTGCAGAACGTTCAAACCGGACATGCTGTAAATACGTTAACTGCCTGATGACGCACCTCACTATCTTTATCTGAAACAATCAGGAGTAATGGAGGCTAAAAGCCAATGCTAATGCTAATGGAGGCTAAATGCCCACTTTACAACCACTTTATGTCTCTCGTAAAGAAAAACCTCAACCTGAAACACGTTAAATACATTTGGATTGGGATAGTTGCGATGGGATTAGTGACTCTGGTGCTAATCTAATGCTTGGTGATGTAATTTTGTTGTCCCTGTGACTCATTAGCCATTTTGTGTCACGTTCAGGATGTGTTGTTGTTACCATGGAGTTTAAACAGAAGCGCTAATTGTTCTTTTTTGTTGTCCACTCTCAAAAAGTCTGAAAAGAGGTTTCTTTCCTTGCTTTCTGTTTTATAGCGCTGAAAGTCAACTTCATGAAATCTAGAAGAAGTAGAAGAAGAAGTGTCTTCTCAAATGGTGCACTCAGAGACCCAGAACGCAGTGCAGCAGAGGCTCGGCTCGACTAATCAGCGGTGTAAGGGTGATGCGGCGTCGACGGCATTGTGTTAGCCTGGAAGTCGAAACCTACGCAGCTGATCTGTTTGACAGAGCATATAGGTGAGGGTTTGGAAACACTAAAGCGCCGCTGCATCGCTGTCTTTTTAGTGAAAGATGAACCGAGGGCTAAGATGTTAATTATAAAGATGAACCTGCAAGTCAATCAGAGCGAATTCTTCCTGCTTTTCATTTTGACGCACTTTTAACTTTCCCTTTAACCCGAAACCATCATGAGTCATACCGTACACACTCGGGGCTCTGGGCTGTCTTATCTTTTTTTTTTGCCCGACCCTAAACACGGTCGGTCAACAAACATGACATGACACACTCCGTCGAGAGACCCGTCTAATAAATTTCTTGCGCTGGTGTAGAGTCGTCGCCCCAGGTCGCTCTGAGCTGCTCCCTCGGCGAGAGCAGAAATCTCATTCTGTTGAAGGAGCCGGGTTTGGTCCTGCTGATTCTCCACGCTCCGTTCGGCCCCGATCACGCTCGGCGCCTGCGAGACCGAACCACGGCGTGCTCGGGGAGCGGATATTTTAAAAATGCGCCTCTCGACACACTGCGTTGCAAACACATGCAAATGAGCCGCTCTAGGAAAACTCTCAAATCTCATCAAGGCGAGGCTAGAAAACGCAGCGCCCCGACTGATCCCTCGGTTCACAAGTCAAAAAAAAAAAAAAAACCAGACGTTTGAGCGGCTTCCACATGTGTTTTTCACCGAATTAAGGAAGAGATCCGAGGCTTATTATTATTCATTCGCTCCTTGACTCTGCCTCGCTGTCTCAGGCAATATGCTGGTTCTGATTTAAAGCGGATTAAAGCGTGTTGTCCTTAAGCTTTCGCGAGAATCCTCCGAAGTATTCACATTTGCCAGGGCTGATTAGCAAAAAGAAACAATAGTCATTTTTAGCATGCAGATGGTTTATTTGCCTTGCTCAAACCCGCGCGCCGTGCTGACATTTCCGACAGCGGTTGCCACCAACAGAGAAATATCTGACGTTATTTGACGTTATTTGACGTTTTGCCGACACCCCGCATCATTTTTCTCCATAAATATATAGATGACAGGATGACAGAGCATGTACATCACGTCCCCATCCCAGCTAGCTCAGATTAGATATATAACACTCAGAGCAATATAAACACCAACAGCTGCCAAGCCGTGAGATTGGCTGTTAACTTGGAACATCTGCTTTCTCTGTGTGCATCACTCGAGTAATCTGTTACAGGGGCAAAAAAAATAAAAATAATGAAAACAAGACACGCCTTTGCTTCCAGGACGTGCGGCTCAACTCACATCACCTAAAAAAACAAAACAAAAATAAACATAAATTAATTAATTAATTAATTAATTAATTAATTAATTAATTAATTAATTAATAAAATAAAATAAAATAAAATAAAATAAAATAAAATAAAATAAAATAAAATAAAATAAAAAGTCTGGACGTCTATTCGGTCTATATGGATTAGCTCGATTAAAGCTAAGCGAATCCATTAAGCGAACGACTCCACTGCGATATTTTTAGACTTTTCCTCAAAACATCCGTTTTGTTCTTTTCTTCTCTTCTTTTTCTCTCATATTTGTGCCACATTTGAGTCTGCCCTCTACAAATCAGGACGTGACGCTCCGACTCTCGTCCCCACCACCACCACCACCACCAGAGCCACTGCCGTCGCTTCCACCGTCACCGCTTCCACTCTTTCGTTTTCTTTCCTGCGAATAAGCACTTCTTAAAGGCGGCACGCTGACTCAAGACCGAGTTTCTGCCTCATCAGCAGATGGCAAGTCAGAGAAAATCACAAGCTGTGCCACAATTACATCACAAAGAATACATCCAGTGTGCTCCTTTCACTCCAGTTAATGTGTGCCTCTGAGCATCAACCACATTCCTGCTGAAACCAGCAAGGTTTCACGGTGAAAACTAGCGCTTGTCTGCGTTTAGCCTTTTTTTTAAAACTGTAATATCTGAGCCGTTGATGCTAACACGGCGAGTGAAAATGGATAGAGACAGAATTGTGTATTGTAGTTTCTTATACAGCTTTATACAGGGTTATAGTTATAATGCGTTTCCATAGCAACGGCTCATAAAGGGACACTCCATGTAAACGGATTAAAAATGTTTGTAATCATTGCAAGTTTTCTATTAGAAAAAATCTATCTATCTATCTATCTATCTATCTATCTATCTATCTATCTATCTATCTATCTATCTATCTATCTATCTATCTATCTATCTATCTATCTATCTATCTATCTATCTATTTATTTACAATATTAAGGGAAGGAGTCTCCAGTGTCAGAGGTGAAGCTGTAACTTACAAAGCCATAAGAAACTTCAAATTTTTACATCTTCAAGACAGAGGAGATTATGCTTTTAGCATGACAAGCTGTAATTTATTTATTTATTTGTTTATTTTTGTTTCTTAGTGACATGGCAAAGGCTGGAGAGGCTGATGAGGGGAAGAAGTAAGAAACATGAACAAGAACCTTTTTTTAGTTCGACTTTAACTGTAACTATAAATGGATAAAAAGTATTATGTCTCTTATTATGATTTTATTTATTTTTTGTTTTAAAGAATTTGCTTAACATTGTTCAAGGAAAAGGTAATATGGGTGCTGGCACATGCGTATCTCTCATATAGCATGCCCAAACTCTGCTGTAAATAAATAAATAAATAATTTGCATTTTTTTCAGAAATAAATTTTTCACATTTTTTTTTTATCCATTCTGATGATTATTTATCATTATTATTTCATTTTTGGTAGCTTGCTAAGTAAAGTAACTAGGCATGAATTCATGTGATAACCAGCTAGCTGTCTCAATTAGTGTGTCCTGTGGAATGTAGTTTACAGAGGGATCGTTATATCTAAAATTTTCTATCAGCAGGCTGCTAGCATTGAAGCTTACATCAAGCCTTCTTTGTGTATAAAGGAAGAAAGGTGCTAGGAGATGCTACATCTAAATCCTATACAAAAAAAAATAACTGAAACATTTTCAGTAGCTTGAAATGTTTTTTGTTTGTTTAAATAAAAATTCACTACAATGTCTAAACAATCGTCACGGTCGGTCTTCCATCCGCAAGGCTAGCGTTCAACTCCCCAAGCGCAGCTAGTCAATTCAATTAAATTCCGTAAATTGAATTTTATATTGAATGTATTGAATGAACTGCACTCAGAGTGAGTTTCTAATCTCTCGCTCAGGCTGCCAGCAGCCAATCAAAAAATTGGCTCTACTGTGGGAGATTTGTGTCAGGCATTGTCGCTTTCAATCAGCGATGAGTTATTTTCCTTTGGAGGTTAGTCGAAATGAATATTAGCTCAAAGTTCAGCTTTAGTTTTGAAGGGATTTACTACCACACACACACACACACTTTTGTACTGAACAATTGGCTGCTCAGCTGTTCAGCAGCCAGGTGTGTGTCACTAACGACTAAGCAAATAAAAATAAACTAAAGAGTTTATTTCGAGTGTGTCATTTGTATTTGAAATCTCTCGCCGTTAACTCGCGATGTCAAGTCCAAAGAGCCGACGCTGGCAGAGAAGCAAGACGACATCAGGCTGAAAGATCAAAACAGACCCATCAGAGAGATAAGGATGGGATTAGAGCTCAGGAAAAAGACAGAAAGCTGTCGTAGATGATAGAAGAATTCGTTCCCTGCTGAAGAAAAACCCTTTCAGAAGAGTTAACCTGATCAAGGCGTCAAAGCCAGCAATCAAGAGAAGAGTTCACCAGATAAACACAGAGATGTTACGTTGTCTTTATTTGTCACATATACATTACTGCACAGTGAAATTCTTTCTTTGTATATCCTTGGGAGTTGGGGTCAGAGAGCAAGGTCAGCCATGATTCGGTGCCCCTGGGGCAGGATGGGTTGGGGGCCTTACTCAAGGGCCCAATGGCAGCAGCTTGGCGGTGATTGGCTGGGGCTTTAACCTCGGTCTTCTGGTCAACAACTGAAAGCTTGAGCTACCACCAACCTTTATGTAAACCTTAAGGTGACTTCAAACGTCTTATGAGGTCAGCTTGTAGCATGATGATGGGAAGAGAAGAGTAGAGAAGATTTTTCAAAATGGTCGCAGATTTTCTGCAGGTTTGAGTTGAGCCGTTGTCACACGACGTCATCGCAACACTCAGTCCGAAGCCCCTCTCCCGACTCACATCTGGAACATGAGGACAGCTCTCAAAAAAATTCAATTCAATTTATTTGTATAGTTTAAAGTTAAGATTTAGCCAAATGCTTCAGTCTTTAATGAACACTCCTTCACAGATGGTTAATAATAATAATAATAACATAATTTTCTTTCTTTCGTAATTGGATTCTGAGCTGAATCCAACTGAGCTGAGCTGAGCTTTCATAATTGGATTCTGAGCTGAATCTACATTTCAGTTGCTGAAGTTAAAATCACAGATGAAAGTGAGATGTGAAGGAAACAGGAAGTGGACAGGAAGTGAAGCTGTGGCAGAACCTGACCAGGGAAGAGAGATCTAGGGGTTCTAGACTTGCTTGTTGAGTGTGAACGATTTGCAACCAGGTATTGAAAATAACAATTTAATTCATGATCGTTTCATACGATCGGTCAGTTCCTTAAAAAAAAAAAAAAATGGGCGGGGCAGAAGCCGTGTGAAAACCACTTGTAATTCCATAAAACCTGAAATTCTGCATCCAGCCGCCTGGCCGTAAACACGCTCGGCCGACAAGATGGTGACCGAGACAAGAGGAATTTCACTACCTCCGAGGAATACGAGCAAATCAACAGGAATTTCTTTGTTAAAAATTAACCTCAGTTCATCAAGTGTCCTCCTGAAGGCTTTCTGATAAGCGTAGGGGGCATGAAGAATCAGCTCGTGTGTATAGACCTGAAGTGTGGGTCATTTTTGGTCAAGAAAGTTAAATGTAGAAGAATTACAAAATCGAAGAAGTAAATTAGGGATAATGGAAGAGGGAGAGAAAAGTTTAGAGGTGAGGCACATTTCCATTATTAGTTATATTAGCATTTATCTATTTATTTATTTTGCTCTGAGTTTCATCATGTTTGGTTAAACTTCAAGAAATTAGAAGTGGAACTAAAAAATCAAACTAACAAATTGATAAAAGTCCATGGGACATGTTTAATTGGGGGAAAAAAGTCTAGATTTAGTTGGAAAATCACTTTGATTTGATTCTTGTAGCACACAGCACATCTTTCTCTTGCAGCTGATACTCGCTAATATCGCTAATACACAACAATTTTCAGCTTATAGTCATTTATAATCTTACATTTAAAGTAACCTGAGAGTAGTAGATGTCAAGATGTTATTTCCTTATTTCATTTCAATACAGTGTAAACTCCAATTAAATATATCAACCCCTTTGATTAGCACTGTATGTGAAAACTGTATGAATGTACCAGACAGCCATAACATTATTACCACCTGGCTAATATTATGTTGGTCCCCCCCTTTTGCTGCCAAAACAGCACTGACCCATCGAGGCATGGACTAGATCCTGAAGGTGTGCTGTGGTATCTGTCTGTTAGCAGCAGATCCTTTAAGGCCTCTAAGTTTCAAGGTGTGGTCTCCATGGATCAGACTTGTTTGTCCAGCACATCCCACAGATGCTTGACTGGATTGAGATCTGGGAAATTTGGAGGTCAGTTCAACACCTCAAACTGGTTGTTGTGGTCATCAAACCATTTCTGCCATTGTGTCACGGTGCATTATCCTGCTGAAAGAGGCTACAGCCATCAGGGAATACCGTTTCCATGAAAGGGTGTAGATGGTCTGTAACAGTGCTTAGGTAGGTGGTACGTGTCAAAGTAACATCCACATGGATGGCAGGACCCAAGGTTTCCCAGCAGAACACTGACCAAAGCAGGACACTGCCTCTGCCGGCTCGCCTTCTTCCCATAGTGCATCCTGGTGCCATGTGTTCCCCAGGTAAGAGACGCACACGCACCCAGTCATCCACGTGATGTAAAAGAAAACGTGATTCATCAGACCAGGTCACCTTCTTCTATTGCTCTGTGGTCCAGTTCTGATGTTCATGTGCACATTATTGGCACTTTCAGCAGTGCACAGGGGTCAGCATGGTCTGCAGCTATGCGGCCCCATATGCAACAAATTGTGATGCACTGTGTATTCTGACCCCTTCCTATCAGAACCTGCATTAACTTCTTCAGAAATTTGAGCAACAGTAGCTCGTCTGTTGGATCGGATCACACGGGCCAGCCTTGTGAGCCTTGACCGTCCATGACCCTGTCGCCGGGTTACCACTGTTCCTTCCTTGGATCACTCTTGATACTGAGGACACTACAGTCTACACTAATATCTACATTGGTTTATTGATGTCAGGTATAATGATGCTATGTCACAAAAAATCTAACACATTTATCATCTATATTTACACGTATGCAAGTCTGTACTCAAATTTGTAGTAGATATTTACTGTTTTTTGTTATTTTAGCATTTGACATTAGTTACTTACAAAGTTTATATCAGATGCACTTTCCACTATTGCACTTTAATTCCAGTCTGCAGAACATGCACAAGATGTGATTGCTGTACAATCTTGTTAAAAATCTGGGACCGGATGATCGACACGTCATTAAATGCTAAGATTAAACCTAACTGCTGCTGTGCAATATTTGCTGAGACAGTAATGTGTAAAGACTTTACTTAAACATCATAATTGCTGTTTTCTTCTTAACTGCATTCTTCAGTTTAATGATGATCAATTGTGTAATTTTACAGAAATTCTAATACACTGTGTGTTAATTTCATTTATTGAAATTACACTTATTCCAAATTTAACCTAAAAATTAATGACCCAAGAACAAACAGCCAGTCAGTTCTTTATTATTTAGCTTTTAATTTATGACCAATTCAAAAAACTTTTTATTACAATACAACGTATCTAACAAATAAGTGATAGAACAATTAATTTTAAAGAAATGAAGTGTACTATATCATCCTTGTAACTTCCATCTTTCGAGAACACTTCCAGTTCATGCTTTGGGAAGCTAAATTACACAAAACCTATTATTATTGTTCTCCACAATAGCTGCCTTTTTAGATGCTAATAAAAGCCATACCCGTGTTTGGATGTAACAGGAAGACTTGTAATAGATAGTTTATAGATAGCAGGAAGAGACAGAGATTTAGAGTTATTAACTATTTTAGACACAAAGAAGTAAAGAAGTAAACATCAGACACTGAGGCGACTCAGTTCACATGGGAAAAAAAATAAAAAAAAATAAAACATTTTTCACCGTCAAATACTTTTATTTTATTTTTTTTAGCCATCAGTCCACTTTTGCTCAGAGTTTCGTCATTACTATGGCTCTGAGTTACCATCCAGCACATGAAATGTTTATTATTAAGTTTAAAAAGAAATCAGGACTTGGGTATAAGAGCGAAGGATCCAGGACACTATAGAAACTTTATGTCCTAAAGCAGTACAGTGCATATCCTTCACTGTGTCTCGAGCTATACGGTGAATCCTAATGAATGGTAGCGCAGACTCAAAAGCGAGACTTTTAACATATGGAGTGTCTGAGTCTCCGGTCCGACCCCCATCTCCTTCCTCCTGACGGAGCGTGTTGATGCACAGGTGTGTGGTTAACCCACTGCGCCCTGTCCTTCCGTCTGTTCCTTACAAACACCTTTTAAAACGTCCCCGACATTTGGCATGCCGTCCCCAGGACACGCCGGGAGACAGAGTAGACGTCGAACGTGGATGGAGCTCACGAGCTCATGTCTCCATATTCTCTCTGACTTCAGACTCGGCGCATGAATTTTGCAGCCTGTGACTTTGCCACTCTTCACTCCCAGTTGCTCTGCAGCATGCAGCAAAGGCTCGAGAATATAGATTGAATATTTCATCATCCTCTCCTTGCACTATAGACTTGACCAGTGAACTATGGATTTTATTATTTCTTTCGCAGGAAAACAAGAAAAGACCTTTATATAAATCTCACTGGGTTGCATTTTAGGTGATAATCAAACACAAGGCATGCAAAAAAAAAAAAAAAAAGCTGACCGATTCTTGCTGCAGAATCCATAGCAGGCCATCATTTATCAATTTCTTACCTCCTGCATCACTTGGAAGACATTTCTGTTTCATGCTGCTTCATGTAAGCCACTTTGGTCCAGCGATCTCCTCTCAGCATGGTCGCAAAAATGCTCTCGTCCCATTTCCCAATCCTGGTTTTGTTGACTTTTGCCATTTTACGTCGAACCACTGCAACATAAAGAAAACATAAAAATAGGATATAATAACGGTTATCTCACTGCACACACTTGTTGTACATATATAACTTCCATAAATTCCCAGAATTCCTAGTAGCAGTGGTGAAATGGGATGTGGTACATGGTATCAGTGTGATACAGGATGTGGTAGCCTAGGTTTTGAACTACTTTGTGAGATCCAACCCCAGGTCCACCCAGCTGCCACCTCTGGGCCCCCGAACAAAGGCCTTAACCTTCAATTGGTCAGTTGTATAAAATGAGATATACTACATTGCCAGAAGTTTTGGGACGTCTGCCTTTACCTGCACATGAATGTAATATGGAGTTGTCCCGCCCCTTTACAGCTATAACAGCTTCAACTCTTCTGGGAAGGCTTTCCACAAGGTTTAGGAGTGTGTTTATGGGAATTTTTGACCATTCCTCTAGAAGTGCATTTGTGAGGTCAGGCACTGATGTTGGACGAGAAGGTCTGTCTCACAGTCTCCGCTCTAATTCATCCCAAAGGTGTTCTATGGGGTTGAGGTCAGGACTCTGTGCAGGCCAGTCAAGTTCCTCCAGACCAAACTCACTCATCCATGTCTTTATGGACCTTCCTTTGGTCACTGGTGTGCAGTCATGTTGGAACAGGAAGGGGTCATCCCCAAACTGTTCCCACAAAGTCGGGAACATGAAATTGTCCAAAATGTCTTGGTATGAAGCTGAAGCATTAAGAGTTCCTTTCACTGGAACTAAGGGGCCGAGCCCAACCCCTGAAAAACAACACCTGAACTCAATGATTTGGAGGGGTGTCCCAATACTTTTGGCAATATAGTGTAAATAAGGGCTAAGGTGTAGATAAACGGCAACTTAATGCCACTGATGACTGACCGCAAATTTCTGTCCTTGGGATGGAGGAAATGAAATGGAACATGCTAACAGAGACAAATCTTTATTACCTCAAGCTCATTTATGAAAGTTTATTCTTAAGACTCGGTCACAAACCGAGATCGCTATCGCTGTTCTAGTGCAGTTACAACCGAACAAAATCCCCCATCTGACCGCTGTGTCCAAAAACGTTTTATTAAAATCTCAGATTTCCTCACACATTGTAAACTGATTTGTAAGCTTTAAACTGTAAATCACACGTCCTGAAAGAATTCCATGGTCACAGGGTGATTTATGAAGGTCATGGTCAGGGATGGAAAGGTTGGCTCATTTACTTATATTTCAGAAATCAGACTAAACCCGAGCACACCCAAGCCGAGCTTCAGGATCTGATCAGGTTTGTTATTTTTGCGCTCTTGCCATGAGTGGCCACACTGGACACTGAGCCAACTCATACATTTTTTTTCACCTGAAAGGTTTGGACAGTCCCCTGGCCATAACTGAAATTAAACGGGTGAAAGCTCGCAATAAAATCATTTATCAGCTCGGTTTAAAGATTTACTTTCCAAACTACTTTCCCACTGCTCCATGGCGCCTCAGTAATGGAGACGCGGGTGACCGAACAGCCAATCAGCATCCGTGCTCGTTTTTTTTTTCTTTCTTTCTTTCTTCCCCAGACTCCGCCTCTTTCTCCTTCTCCAGCGCGAGCCGCGGATGAGGCGCACGAGCGGCCACTCGCGCGACACTTTTCTCTCGCGCCCAGTCAACGGATTCACACAGCCGAGTAACGGGAACGGACTCCGGGCTTCTGTGGACCGCTAGACGGTGAGTCCTTTCGGGTTACATTCACTTTTACACCTAATTTCATGTACTTTATCACTGAGATAAATAATAAAAAAAAAATAGTAAGAAAAACAGCTTAATAAAAGATCAGCTTTGGTGATGGGGTTTCGTGCGCGCGCAGAAACACAGAGAGAGTGTGTGTGTGTATGTGTGTGTGTGTGTGTGCGCGCGCGCGCTGGCTCGCTCGCTCGCTCGGACGAAATGTCCAGTGGGTTGAGTTGACGTTACTGTGTAGAAATTAATGCCATAATCATATTATGGGCACATGAACAAAGTCTATACGCGTTAAAAAGATCGTTAAGTGTTAATTCAACAACATCAGGGTGTTATTTAAGAGTTAATAACGCCGTAATAAGTGCTTATAACGTGCCTTCACATCACAGCACCCTTTTAATAACGCGTTAATTAATGAGTTAACCCCAAGACTGTTGAATTAACACTTACGGCACCTGTATCAGCGCTTTGTGTTTAATTCACTCATACAGGGTTAAAAGTATTGATTTAATGGAGACTTTTATCCGATAAAGTTATCAGAAGTGACCCATATAGAGTTAAAACATCCAGAGTGAACACCTCCAGTCCTGTATAAAGGGTTAATGACGATGGAATAAACCCTGATGCTCCAGTTAAATGCTCCAGTTGTGTACGTGTGACTCTGTGAGCATCTTTCTATTCATTTTATCTCCTCAGAGTGTGTATTCAGTGCTGTGAGGGTTAACAATGCTGTAAAAATACCAGAAGAATATGACACCTTTTTATATCGAGTACAGATTTAGAGTTAAATTAACCCTTAGATGACTGAACGAAGAACACTTTTTCATTTCACTCGTCCAGGGATAATGAATTAACAACAGCGAGGGTTAAAGCAGCATTTAGACGAGCTTCGAGTGTTTAGTTTCCTTTAAAAGAGTTAAAACATCCCTAACTCTACAGAATTATCCCCTACCTTCATGTATAGTGTTGAATTCAGTCATTAGAATAAAGACTATGGAGTTAACAGTTTCACTTTAAAGTCCATCGAGTGCTGAATCAGCCTTAAGAGTTGTCTATAGAGTTAATTATTGTAGAATTGATGTGATTAGTGGTGTAGAATTGATGCTGATCTGTAACAGTATGGAGTAAACACGTGTCTGGTGTTGAGTTCAGGGTTAAAATGAATTAATTAATTCTTAAAATTGTAATCACTCTTTCAGATATCCGAGACATAATTCAGACGTGTTTATATATATATATATATATATATATATAGTGTGTGTGTGTGTGTGTGTGTGTGAGGTGTGTTTTGTTTTTTTTTGGCCTGAGTATTAATGATGTCACAATTTGGTTTAGTTTTTGTCCTTTTTCTGCTACTCTTGGGTGTACAGGATTTGTTTTTGGTAGCTAAGAGGAGTTCAGAAAGATGGCCTTTTTCTTTAAGGTTTTTTTCAGCCCCTGCGTGTGTGTGTGTGTGTGTGAGTGTGTGAGTTAGTGAACCAACCCCTTTTCCAAATAACTTTTTAAATACAGGAGCTGGTGCAAAAATTCTGCAAATTCTATAGTTTGTTTTTATTAATAAGGCTTTTTTTAAATAATATAAATAATCAATTCTTTTATGCATGAGAGTTTTTCTCCACAGAATGGCTGCACAAAACTTCACAGTCCAGCTGATAATTAGTTAAAAATGTCAATGCACAGAGCATTTCTGCTCAAAAATTAACACTACATTAAGTTGGCTTTGAGTTTGAACACAACGGATAAAAAATAGCTTTGGGAAAGAGTGAATTCTCGAGAATCAAATTAAAACCGAATCGAATCGTTTGCTCCCTGAAGATTCATGAGTCTAAATTGATTCACGTGAACGCTGAAATAGGTGATTAAATACGTTAAT